>NW_013952419.1:2627381-2647322 GCF_001266775.1 Austrofundulus limnaeus
TCTCTCTCTCTCTCTCTCTCTCTCTCTCTCTCTCTCTCTCTCTCTCTCTCTCTCTCTCTCTTTCTCTCTGTCTCTTTTCAAGAATCACCCTTTAAGCTGATAGAGAAAAACAAGACATGGGAGGACGCACTGTACTACTGCAGAGAAAATCACAGAGATCTGGCCTCCATCATCGATGAACAGACTCAGGCCTTTGCTGAGCTGGAGGTTGAGAAGACCAACGGTCCCTTTGTGTGGCTCGGCCTTCACTACACCTGCGCCCTGCAGTTCTGGTTCTGGGTGGATGATAATGTCGTCGAGTTCAAACACTGGAATCAGACAGAAATAGTAGAAGACTGTGACATGAGTGGTGCCATGGAGACAAAAGGAGAGTATTTGTGGTTTAGCAAATCTGACTATGAAAGTTTTTACTTTATGTGTGCATAGCAAATGTTTGTTGATTTGGTTTAATGTTTTGAGACACAAATAAGCACAAGTTTTCATCATTATTTCATGATCTTATTTGTATATATCCTGGATAATTTGTGGCATTTAGGCAACATGTTTTGGTTGTTAGGTAGGTGGTTGGGTGTGAATGTAGGTTTTAAGTATAGGTTCTTTTCTGATTTCTTTCTTTGTGGTACCCAATTTTACATGCATTCAGAAATAAATTTTATTATTATGATAAATTAACAATTTTACAAAGTGAATGACAGGCAATGTAAACGGTTTAAGTACTTTTTGTGTGAMTATATTAAAATAAACATATAGTAGCTGCTCAATTTTTTATATAGATGGAATTATTCTAACTTATTTTGAGAAACACCTTTTTTGGATTGTGTTTGTAGCTGCTTTTTCATCCTACTTCTCAACTTTACATACCATTCCTGACGTAATCCAGGATCTGAGTTGTTTCATCCTGTATAGTGGTCCTGAAGCCCACTAGTCCTCTGCCTCCMTCCTTCCTTATWATGTATAGTCYCTGAGTGCTGGACTTGGATTGACCAGTCTGCATGACTTCACAATGAATACATGTAACTTTCTGGAACATGACAGCATTAACAATCAACAAACACACACAGAATCTGATTTTACCTCTACTTAGTATAAGAGGACAAAGGAGAAAGGAGAAAAAATTAGAAAAGTTTCAAAGAAAGGCATTCAGATTTGGCATTCTAGTTGTAATTCCAGATTTAGTAAATCCTCTAAAACTAAGCTCCAGGCAGCCAGAAGGATGAAACTAACTCCTAAGCCTCCATTGTGGAACTTATTTTTGTTTGACACCCAAATGAGGTGGTTGAAACTGATTGACTGATTGAGCCCAATAAAGACAGGAGTGGATGTTTCATGTCTGTGAACGTCTCAAAAGAAAAAAGAAAAGTTCCTGGTAGCCTAAGATGAGCTTAAACAGTAAGTAATGAAAACATTTTACAGTCAAAAAATAAAGTTAACTTCTGTTTCTTGGATTAGGGTTTGTATGATAATGGAGTGAAAACTGAAAAGTTTTGACGAATAAGCTTGTTCAATGAAAAAAAATTATGCACTCTTAGATAAATTGTGAACTTTAACCACTGGAAAAGAAATATAAGTAGTTTACCTCCATTTTTCGTTCAAGGCTAATGAAACYTATTTAATACATAGACTCACATAAGGGACTGGYTGACTGAAAACKTTTTACAGTTAAATGCTRACAMGACAGAGGTGATGATGAATAGGCAAACTTTTGGGCACCTCTTTTCAGATGTCCACTCAAATGTGAGAGTTGTTCTATTAAATCAGTCTCTCTTGTTTGATACATATGTTAAACAGCTGACAAGATCCTGTTTTTTCCATTTAAGAAACACTGTCATTTCAGATGCAGAGCTAAAGATGCTTATTCATGCCTTCATTTCCTCTTGGATTGACTAATGCACATTTTTCTTCACTCACTGTTTCTGCTCRGAATTGTTTGCGAGCTGTTCAAAATTCTGCAGACGCGCTCAGATTACTCCTCTGTTATGTTCACACTATTGGCTTCTTGTGTTTAAGATCCAGTTTAAATTTTTTACAATTACTTACAAAGCACTGCATGTAACCCTTTTGCACCTCCACAGCACGGTTCCACATGGCACTCAAGGCTTTTCCATTAAGGATTCATGGAACCAGACTCTTTTTTCAGAACTTCACTGTGGTTCCAAGTGTACYGTGCTGGCCTGAAAACGCAGTCAGAAGACTGTCGGTCACTGATTGGTTAAGGGGTGGAGTCACTGGTTGCGTCACAGGAGCCATTCTCACTACAACCTGCTCTGCCATTTGCAATAACACTACCTCTATTGTTGTGCTTCATATTTTTTGGAGGTCTTCTTCTTCTGTGTTTAATGGTGGCTGGCAAATWGSTTAATGGAGCRTAACCATATAAGGCGTGTAGTGTCAGTTTTCAGACTCTGGGACTGCCCAACCTTACTATGAACCCACCCACTTGAGCTGTTACTAACCGTGTTTCCATCAGCGTTTTGTAATGCGCATTTTGAAGTATTGCATCAGAAAAGGTGGATGAAAACAGCATGATTTGAAAAAAAAAAAACTCCCTCTAATTTGCATAAAAGTTGATACGCTCGTTTGATGTGGGGTTTTTTTTTTCCGAAAGAGTTAATGTGCAAAAGGAGAGATGTAAACACATTTGCCGAATCAGTTCTGATGTAGCGAACCTTTACCTCACATGTTGATCAGCTGTTCCAACCGTCTGAACGATACCGGTACCGATACCAGAGCGACTGCAACCGCGACTCCTCCCGCTGTCGGTGTATTCTCAGTTAATCCCGTAACGTGAAAAGAATTGCATTTCTTTCTCTACGCCTCCAGACCGCATGTAAAATCGCCAAAACTAGTTGATGACAGAATAATTACAACTTTACCTACAGTAGCAACAAGTTCCTGATAACTTCTCTCCATTTTCCTGAGATGCGACATTTACTTCCTGTTTACTACATGCATGCATCTGATGTAACTGATTCGCTTCAAGCCAATTGATGGAAACACGTCTGATTTGCATTTCTTTGTTTTTTCCTTTTTGTGAATTTTTAAAAATTCACTCAAAATTTGAATTAAAATTGGATGGAAACACGGCTATTGAAGCGTAATGGAAAACCACCCAAACCAGTTGAACAGAGCTCAGCCAAGTTAAACCGTTCTATAGAGGCTCTGCTGGAAAAAGGCAGCAGATCTACTTCTCCCATAGGTACCTACACTTATAGGGTCTAGTAACTCCAATCTACTACTAGTTCCTCGGTCCCAACTAAAGACACATGGGGATAGAGCATTTCACAATGTAACTCCTACATTTTGGAATGTATCACCTCGATCTCTAAGAGCTGTGGATTCACTGGCAGCTAAAAACTCACCTTTTTAAGCAGGCTTTGAACATGGCTGTCTGAGTTTTAATGTTGTCTTTTTAACGCTTTATTGTTTATCAGTGTATTTTTATATTCCGTCGTGTGTTATCCTGTTTAATTGTGAAGCATACTGTGGGTACAAGTGCTATACAAGTTACTTACTGGAGTTAAAGTTACGTTTAGCACAAGACGTAGCCAGAAAAGTGCAACATTATGACAACAAATTCTTAATCAGAGTTTTCTAAAATGTATGTTTAAACTAAGTCCATAAAAAGTCTTTGTGGAGATTTATAATAAGGAATCTTTGAAGCTTCGAAAATATAATCTCCAACAAAATGAGTGAAAACACTACAGTTTATACTCGTTTGTTCTACGGACACGAAAAATAATTTAAAGACAAAATCTCTTTAAACACACACATATATCAGACAGAAAACACTTGAAAGAAACGTTTTTGTGTGTTCCTCTGATCCAAGTTTCCCCAAAACTCTCGAAGCATGCCAAGAGTTTTGTCCAGACACCAGCAGAGCAGAGATAACAAAATACAGCATGGCCTTATAAGGCTCTAGTGTGTCCTGCTTTGTTACCTCTGATGTTTGTGTGTGCTTTCTTTTTACTTCCTCCTCACAAAAGTGAGTTTTAGACCTTGAAATTAAGGTCATTTTTAGAGAGTGAGGACAATTTTAAGTCTTTAGAAGGTGGTTTTAGGGGTTAAGACTAGACTTAAGGAGTTCGGATATAAAGGTGGATTACGTTATGGCCAGCTTTGGGTCAAAGGTCAGGCACTGTGAACTGGACTGTGAAGACTAGGTTATTACAAGGGAAAGCATCTGTGGAKATTGTCCTTTACTGCATTTTGACTTTTTTTTTTTACCTGAACCTTTGTCACATTCAAATTTCTATGGAAATTAAAGATAAATTTGGATGTGGGTCCAGTTTGTCAGTTTTCTCMTCTTGCATGACTTTATGCCTGCTTTGATTTTCAAAACAAAAAAAAAAACTAGTTTCCTACCAGAAAACATTCAAAAGCTTTTCTTAAAAACAAAGGACTTCATAATTTGAGGGAAAACTATGAATTTATTATAAATTGTAATTATGGATGATAGATGTATGAGGGGTGGGTGTAAAAAAACAAGTTTATACTTCTACCCACTCCTTTGAAAGTGTAAATATAATTCACTATTGTTGTTGTTTTGTTTGCTTTTTGTTTTAAATTAATTTAACTTTGTTCATTTCTTTTATTACAAAACGTTCAATAAAGTCAAAAGTCATGTCAAAGTCAACACACTTGCCTTAATACCTAGAGCTGCCTAAATTAAAAGACTAAAATAAAAAATTACAGAGTGCTATAAAACATATATGTTATACAAAATTCTAATTTAAATATATGGGTAAATCCATTCAAAGCTTCACAGGATCCTCTTTGTACTCCACATTTTAAAGGAGTCAAGGATAAAACATGGAGTGCATTTGGAAGGAAGACAAGAATGAAGAAAACTGAGCAGTCAAACCTGTGAACCCAGTAAAAGTCACCTCAGTATTCCAGCAGCCATCTGGGCCAAGCCTGACTCACTCCTCTGATGGAGAGGTAGATCTTAGATGTGCTCATCTTAAATTCCTGTGTTAGAGTGCAGACACACAGAGCACTTAGWTGCTTTGCTGCCTGTTAGTTTGCCCTTTTGTTGGCCTCTCTTATTCTGATAGTTTTGACTGTGAAGTTCATTTTAATGAGCAGCATGACTCACAGGACAGAAGATTAGGAAGTGGCTGTTTGGGTGGCAGCACTCCCCTAATAGTTGACTCTCATTTGTTGCACCTTCATTAGAAAAAAAATCAATTAGCTTCTTATGCACTGCTGTTATGTTGATAAATTCCAAGTTTTTTTTGTGTGTGTTTTCCAGAAGAGCCACCAGTGAATTATTTACCTTATTTTATTTTATTTTATTTTTTCTAAATAGTTTTTTTATTTTTACTTTAGAGTGTTTGATTTCAAAACTCACAGTATCCTGTGTCTGCAGACAGATGTCAGCACAATCATTTCAGCAGCAGCTAAAAGCTAGAGGTCAACAATTGGCTTTTACTTCGTTTCATCTCCTAAACTTTGAACTTTCAAAAAAAAACTAGTTTGCAGCAGCATTAGCTGTTGCTCTTAAAGTTTTAAAAAGACTATATGTTTGTCTTTCTGCATTTGCTGAGTTTAAGTAGAATGAACTAAGACAATCACCGTGCATGACTATTAAATATGTCTAAGCATGCCTAGAAAATATTACATTGGACTTTATGCTACATTTAAACTAAGCTGGGATCCATTCATTGAAGTCCCCCGAAACCACTTTACATTTTATTGCATTCATCAAATTTTATAGTTTTATTTTTACAAAACATAAAGCAAATTTACTGTTTGACTTTCATAAATAAATAGCAATCAATCAGATAAAATGCTCAAATGCTGATAATGCCAAAAGGTTTATTGGAGGAAATAACCCAAAGAGTCTTAGCACGAATGAGCCAGAGCTCCAGCTGGGATTTCTCAAGTGTTTTACTATAAAAGAAAGAGAACAGCTAGGAAAAGTTATTTATATCAAAAAATAAAATAAAATTGAGAAATAMACATTGATGTGAACTTATGGACATAACTTCAACTCTAAATCATTTACAATAGCTGCTCGGTGACAGTGTTTCTGACAGCTTAGTCTAAAGCACAATGAACTCAGATCATTTGTGGATAAAGTTGATCTGGTTTATTTTATTTTTTTCTGCTCGTCCACATCTACCCTTTTCCTGTAATGACTCAGGAGGTTCTTCAAGTTACAGATTAATTTTTTTCCTTGGTTTCTTTGGTTTTGTTTTGTTCTACGTAAGTTGTCCGCATTACATGGCTCATTCCATCTGTTTAAAGAAAACCAGAACCACTGGGATTATTTATGTAGTTGTTTACTGTCATGTTGGGCTTGTCAGTGGTTTGTTTGACCAAAAATTGGACATTAAAAAAATACCTCCGGGGTCATTTGTCTTGTGCTGCTAAAACACATTCTTTGCATTACTTCTTTAGATTTAAAAAAAGGAGAGAAAAGAAAAAAAAGACAAGAAAAACTGCAATTTCATCAGAAGTCAGTTTTGGTGGAACTATTTTACACTGTGAATATGATGAATGTACATGTAAAATGGGTTAGGCAATGAAACTGAAACACCTGGTTTTAGACCACAACATCCCTTTCAGACAGCTTCCTCTTGCGTCCACAGTTAATCCTGTTGGATGTGGTTGGTCCTTCTTGGTGGTATGCTGACATTACCCTGGATACTGTGGCTCTTGATACATCACAAAGACTTGCTGTCTTGGTCACAGATGCACCAGCAAGACGTGCACCAACAATTTGTCCTCTTTTGAACTCTGGTATGTCACCCATAATGTTGTGAGAATTGCAATATTTTGAGTAAAACTGTGCTCTTACCCTGCTAATTGAACCTTCACACTCTGCTCTTACTGGTGCAATTAATGAAGACTGGCCACCAGGCTGGTCCAATTTAGCCATGAAACCTCCCACACTAAATTGACTGGTGTTTCAGTTTCATTGTCTAACCCCTGTATGTGTACATATATGCATATATATTTGAAGTTACGTGCTGACAAGAATGATAGGAAGCTATGGGACAATCAAATCAAACTTTCTTTACACAGTGTAGTCAGCCTGCATGTGTCAAATTTAAGGCCTGTGGGCCAAATGTGGCCTGCCACTGCATTTTCCATGGCCCAAGAAAGCTTCAATGATGAATTCATGTCTTGGAATAATTGTAGGCTGCTTTAAAGCCAGTATTGACTATAAACTACATCTCCCATAATACACGTTGCTTGTTTTGATTGCAAAATGACAGCATACCCCCATTGCAGCCAGAGGTGCACAGAACTCAAAAGTAGTCGACAGCCAGTGAAATTCACTGTATAAAATCTCCAAATTCACTGCATCTTCACCAACTCTTTTTGCTTTGGCACAGTTTTACTSGAAAGTGGGAAACTGGAATGCCCCTCCAGTGGCAATTTCCTGTCAGAAAGTGGAAGAGTTCAAAATTCAACAACTCAACAGTAAGACTGTCTTATTTTTAAAAGTATTTCTGTATAATTTATTTCACATGGAGTCAGTCGTACATGTAGTACTTTTCTGTATTTATAAGAGGATGTGTTGAAACACTGTTTCTATGCAGGAAACATAACATAGAGCCCAGCCTGTTAGCAGTGCTCAGCCATAGCAATGRGATGAGGAACACTGCAGTTTTGTGTTTAGTCTAAGTTAAATACAAAAGTTTGATGCCATTGGTCTAATGGGTCTTATAATGCTAAACAAACACTAAATGTTTTAAACAGTCTAAGTATGATAATGTGAAAAAATCATCAAAAGAGAGCGTAAAAAACTATAATAAGAATGTTTATTGGCAGCTTATATATTTTTGTCACCAAAGTGAGAAGAAAAAATAATTACAAAATCCAGCAGCTCCATAGGGTGTTAACAGGAAAATCCATTTCAGAYGGTAAACACAATGAAATATGTGCAAAAAAAATTAACTTTTTCCTTTTCTATTGTTAGTTGACTATGATTACCTCATAAAGCCAGAGAAACTGTGATAGTTTTGTAGCTGCCTGCTCTCTTCTCTCACAGCCCCATGGTTGTGGCCTCTCCTCCGTGACCCTGTCATCTCTGCTGAGGTTAGGGGCCATTTTTTCCTTGATGGCTTGTTAAAAAATAATAATTACATTTCCAGGTTATCTTGAGTGATTCTCCCAACGTTCTGTTTGCACCTGGAGTGCTTAGTTATAGCCATTTTTGTCTTTTTTCGAAATGGGAGCCACTTTGAAGTGGCTCTAACAACTGAACGACTGCAGGTGGTTTAAACGATTAAGAGATAGGTTGTATTTGTGTGTTTCATTCCATTGAATTCTCACTTTTAATGCTTAAACACACACAGCCCTCAGTTTCTGAGTGGATTACTGTGTTTGCTTTGATGTGCCGTGCTTGGTGAGTGTGTGAACAGCCTCCCTGTTTGTGTGTGGCAGAGCTGAGTCAAAGGGGTACGTGTCTGCGCCCATTTTTACTTGCACTGTTTTCGATGTGGTGCGTGCTCTAGAGCCCACCATAAACCTGCAGAACCAGGATCAAAAACAGATGTAAAACACCGATCCCTGGCAACKAAGACAAGCACGTCTGATCACAGGCAGCTCGCTCGTTTAGCCACATCTGTGTGTGTTTTTGTCTTCGTGATTCATTAGACGCACATAAACTGTGTGGATTTTAATAAATTGTAGTCTGCTCAGACAAATATAGGTAGCTACATTCAAATGTCAATGGAAACTTGGGAAACATTAATAAAGACTTTGGCACACGGGGGAGCTTTGAGTGTTTCCAACATTTGCAAAATCTCCACTGGAGCAACTAATTCTTCAGTGAAAGAGGCAAAAAGAAGATCCTGTTTAATACACATCAGTATTAATACTTCATTAAACATTTAATCTTACAATGCTGTTTTAATAAAATGCAATGCTGAGTTTAAATCAAGTAAATTTCTGTATATTTCAAATRATTGACGGTTCAAGTAAATTCAAAAAGAGAAAATAAGTAGGTCCTCTGGGTGGGTTCTTCTTTAATGAGTTTTGCCTCTCCTCCAAGAGACTTCTTCAGTCTGATGAGTTTCAGGTGAACTCAGCCTTATAAGCACTGCCTCCACCTGGACAAACAGGTTAGTCACATGCAAAAGAGGGCCATCACCTAACAATAAGCTTGATTAGTTCTATTGTTCATAAGAGGGTCATGTGCCCCATCATCTGACCCATGCCGTGTTATGTGTATGTAGTGAGTGCAAGCGGGGTTCAACGTCCCCTTGTTTTTGTCGTTTTTTTCCCTCTTTGTGTTGGTCATCATTGGGGCCCTGATTCATACCTTTTGCTCACAGGGGCTGAGTCATACTTGCAATGACAGCACTGTAGGAGGAGGACAAATGGACACGAAGGCCTCCACCTCTGTTTAATGGTGGACGTTTTTTCCTTCACAAAGWTAGCTTCCTTTACTCCTCTCTCAAACCAGCGTTCCTCTCTATCAAGGATGAGAACAAGAGGACCTTGAACCCCCGCTTGCATTCACTACATACACATAACACGACACGGGTCAGATGATTGGGCACATGACCCTCTATGAACAATAGAACTAACCAAGCCTATTGTTAGGTGATGGCCCTCTTTTGTGTAACCTGTTTGTCCATGTGGAGGCAGTGCTTATAAAGCTGAGTTCACCTGAAACTCATCAGACTGAAGAAGTCTCTTGGAGGAGAGACRAAATGTTTCACTAAAGAAGAACCCATCCAGAGGACCTTTATTATTTTTTCTTTTTGAATTTTTTTCTACCTGGATTACTGAGATGCAACAGGACGTTCAAGAAAATAGTTTTTTTTTAACTTTATTTTGTTTTTCTTCTTCCTTTGGCTGTTCTTTTTTCAAGAATCGCCAGCRAGTCATCCTCCTCCATCTCACGATGTCCTCTGTATCCTCTGTCCTCACTGCAACTACCTTCATGTCCTCTAACTGCATCTCTGCAGCTTCTTTTTGGGCTTTTTCCTGGCAGCTGCATCTCCATCCTTCTATATAGTATCATTGCCACTGTCTCCAAACCATCCAACATAGCTGACCTCTCTGCCCTCTTGTAAACCATTCCTTTGACCTTTGCTGCCACCCTTGAGTCACAAATCACTCCTAAAACATTTCCCCATCCACTCCATCCTGCCCAAACTCTCTTCTTCTCCTCTTTTGTTTTCGATTTTATCAACTTAGAAATAAAAATTAATGAAAACATTGATTTATCTTTCATAAAATGACACTTTGTGATGGGTGCATGGTTTTGCTCTGGATACTGTGAAGATAACAACCTTTCCACATATTGTCATCACAGTGTCATGATCATTAGGCTTTTGAAGCTACAGAGTTAAACAACCACGAAGAGGTCAAACACATTTAAACAGAGAGCTCTGCTTTATCACGTAAACAACTTTCAAGTTGATTAGCAGATTTAGATGCACATAAGCAATTAAGGTTGGTGTAGTTTTCTTCAATAGCATACATACATTTTGACACCGATTGTTTATTTTAGTGTTGTGTGTTTAAAGTAAGCTTAGAAAAATCACAAATAATTACGAGTGATTTGAAAAAGCGGGTTGTTAAAAGTAAAACACACCCAAACTTGTTATGATTAACAACATTTTGCTTTATAATGATGAAAAAATAAGCTCAATAAGAGTTTTGTACACATGGTGAAAGTGAGAAATGTGTTTTAAATGTGGTGTTTGGCGCCACCTTGAGGTCACTTTAAGCAAATTCGTGCACAAAGTGATGGAAAACAGTTGTGCTGTATTGTACATAATGCTTTTTACATTTCTTGTGAGTTTAAAATGTCCAGTCTTAGTGGAAAAACTTTACGTATAAGACTTTTTCTAAATTTGAGCGATGTGTTTTTATGAGTCAACAGGTAAGTCTGCACGCTAACATYTGAGTAAGAACAAGGGCCTTCCAATTCCAGTAAACAGTCACTTTAAAGCCAAACCCTTACTTGAAGTGGTCTCTGACTAATAGATAATAAAAACCTCTCCATCMCTTTCTATATTCAACTCTTAATGGAGAAGTAGAAACATATCTCTGCACTTTTAAGGCTTTTTTCAATTATTGTTTAATGACTGACCAGAAGCAACTCTACATGTAGTGAAATTATTCATTTGTACAAGAAAAATCATTAATGAACTCAGAGTCATAGTCTGTAGGCAATAAAACATTTTAATAGCTTTTAGGCTGTCTTAAAATTCAACAAGAATAGAAAACACCACACCATGTTCACTTAGACAAGAAACGGTGGGAAAAAAAATCTAAAAAATAAAGTCTAAAATAAAAAAAGAGGGGGGGGGGGCACCAACAACTGGAAAAGTTGCGCACTTGCATTAGTAAAATGTTCCCATTTGACTTTCCCCACAGCTTCCCGAAAAATAAAGTTTGTTTTTGCTTCTCACTAAAATGAACTTTTTATTTATTCATTAATAAACTCTAGGGATCTCACGGACAYACACTAAATATTATTTTGGTTCTTTCATCAGACTGTCACAGTGATGATCTCCAGACACGCACGRGGGGGAAACGATGGGTTTGAGCTGCAATTTTTTTTTGAAATATTGAGTGCCCGAGCAGACAGAACTGCAGCACTTTGTTCTTGCACCGTACGAAGCTGTGACCATGAAAGTTGGGTAGGGTTGAACAGAGTAACACATCTCAATTTTTAATAGACGATCTTCGAAGTGGAGCGCATCTAAAAAAATGAATTCGCCTCGCTGTCGTCACTTCCGTAAACGTTTCCTTTGGCCACGGTAGAAGGAACAAAATTATTTACGCAGAGTCCGAAGGCAGCAGGAGTAAATCATTACTTTGAAATGTGATTCCGATATTCCTAACTAAGAGTTTCCCACTGGCTTTTTGTCCTTGAAGTGTCAGTAAGCACAGCACTGTGCTCAGCGGCGCTTGAACTGGGATGYTCTGTCGCTAGCTTGGCTGTGTTAGCTTTGCGAAGAGCGCTGTTCACGACGGGACCAAACACACTGTAAGTCCAACTAATTTATTGGGGACCTTATAAAATTTCGGAAATATTTAAAAATTAGTTTATTTTTTTCACTTTTTACCTTGTCTTGCTTTGCCAAATTCATTTCTGTATTTATTTTATCCTTGAAGACCAGTTTACCAAGCTTTATAACAGCTGCTGTCTGAACTGCAGGCCTGACAAAGCATCTCAGAGAATAACATTTTCCACGTTACCACGAAAAAAACAAAACAAAAAAACATTTGTATGGGTAAAATGTTTGTTGAAAGCATATGCTTATGTGCGAAAAAAARRAMYKGRAAAAAAATACTATCCTGAAGTCGCSTAAGCAGGTATCTGAACTGGGGGATGAGAACTTTGCACCTGTTCAGGTGCACCTGTCTGGGCTTGTGGTCATGCTAAGGTATTAAAGCTCTGTATGATGCTGTGTTGATATGTTTGTCAGAGATTAAACAAGTTATTTACCCAGATTTTTGTAAAACTTAACATATATTTGATTTTGCTCATGTTTTGATCTCACACAATGATATTTCTGAAGGTTTGGTAATGGGATTGTCAATAACTTAAATTGACCTGTGGTTGCTCCCATCAGAGTTTCTGATTGAAAAAAACACACATTAATGCAAAAGAGAAGAAGTTGTAAAAATATGATGTGGCAAAGTTCTTAGGGTGTAGTAATTTTCTTTGAGCCTGTTTTGAAAAGGCACAGCTTCTTCCAACTCCTTTCTAAAGTCAGCAAAGACTGGGCATGGCCAACTATGTGCTCATAAAGGAAGCAGCCTATTTCAATGAGGTCAGAGCCAGTGTAAACAAGCTAATCTCATTCCTTCAGTAGTGCTGCACTTGAATTTTCAGTCAGCGCTTTGTATAATTTACATACCATGAGTTTATTTTTTCTGGGCTACACAATGTTATTGAAAAACTACACTTATAAGAACATAAATAGCATTTTTTTTATTTTCTATTCATTGATGAACACATTTGAAGCTATTTTAGGACACGTGGATATATTTGTTATTCTTGTCACATAAAACAGAATAAGTAAAGTCATAATTTTGAATGCATTACTTCATGTTAGTTTTTACACTTCCATCAGTTTTCCAGAAACWGTGTGGTGAAATGATTTAAAACCATGTGCTTTAATCGTTTTAGCCCAAAATCGGAGTAAATTTAAATTTATTTCAAAGTGGCAAACCACAAATTGGAGATCCCATGTAATGATTTGCATTTCACTCTATATATTTTTTTAAACTGGCCATGTTTTGCAGCTTCACTCCTACAATGTGTGGCATGTTTCAGGGTAACAAATCAGATTTTTCTGTACTAACATTGCAATTGTTACATTAAAGCCACTGAAATACTCTGCCTTTTTGTATTAGTATTATCTTAAGCTTTTCGCACATGTTGACATTTATCCAATTTCGATGTTTACATGATTAACTTTAAATCAGAAAACCAGGAAAAGCATCTTCTAGATATTTAAATTAAAATATAGGATATAATTTTGACCCATCAACTGGACAAATGCACAAAGATTACACAAAYAGAAGACGTGCTACTGTTTCTTGTAGGTGTGTAATGCATATGTGGTTTTACTTGTATGTTATACTATACAGTAAGAGATAAAAGACAAACGAGTTTGACCTGTTAGAGTATTTAGACACTGTTGATGTAAAACTCTTGCTGTTGTCAGGGTTTTTAGGGGAGTAGTTGCTGATAAAAAAAATAAACAGTCCAGTAATTGAGCTTTATAGTAGAGTGGCCACTTCACCACAACAGCTCATTGTAGTTATGGCCTGTGTGTGTTTGTAGCATGAAGTAGGGCATCCATTCTTCTGTGTGTTGTTTTTATCCTGAGCAGTAGCCTTGCCCTTTGAAAACCACCTCCGCACTTGTTTGTGGTAATTCTACCCTCATCTGTTTATTGATTTGGGTGTTTTCATTAAGCTCTGTGGTCTYTTCCTTTTTTATCTAAGCTGTAATTAGGCCGCAACTGTTTTCCTCCATTTTTTTTATTTTCACTCAAACCATTGGGAGTTCCCATACCCTCTCGTATCTTTGTGTTTCACAGATACTGTGCGTTATGACAGACAGCATCATGAGTAAAGCTGCCACAATGGAGATTCCAATCAACAGTAATGGCGACACTGGGGCACTGCAGGAAGACGACAGCCTTGAACAGGTAAGAGTGAATCCATATGTAATTATACTGCATTTTAGAAAAATACGTTAATTCTGTGCATTAAAAGCTCTTATTAAAAGTGGATCTGTGACCTACAAACAAACATTTTGTTCTTCAAGTTAAAAAAGGYGAGGAAACGTAAAATGTTAGGGTAAAGCCTATGATCTGAAGTAAATAAATTGGGCTGTCTGGTAACAAAATTCTTATTTGTTTGAACAGAAGTGATTTGCATTTTCAAAATTTTTCTCTGCCTTTTACACATTCTTTCACAACTGTAGTTTTCTGCCTTGGAAACACATCAATAGACTTAAAATCATTGGTTTTATTTTATCGTATCTTATTTTTTGGTATTCGTTTTATTTCCATTAATGATAAAAGGTGTTCTTTGATTAGTTTGAGGTAGAGAGATTAGAAATCTGGGTAGGTTTTACAKCTGTCACATGATTAGCTAAGTCTTCTTGTTCTTAACATACCGTTCACATCATACTCTGCTCTGTTGTAAAATGTTGGAGCTGCAGGCTTCATACAGGATATAATAATAGTCTTTAACAGTTATGTTTTCTTTTCCTTGCATTATAGTTGTTATTTTGGACACTGCTTTGAACTTAGAGTAAATATAGTTTGTCTAACAAGCGTTTATTCTAAGAATACTTGCCATTTTTAGCATGGCTTGCTTGCTTTTCCACACCATTAATCCTACAGGGAGATCAGGTGTTGTGGTCCAGCTGTCTCTCTGGGAACCACTTACTGCTTCTAAAGGCTTTTGTTTCCTTGTGCATAAAATAATACAGACACGTATCAAGTGTATTTAGTTAACCTTAACACTAAGAAATAAACTTAAATGCTAGAATATCARATGTCTTTATGGTCAGACTGCTGCCGTAATAAATGAACATTTGTGGTTCTGTATCGCATAAGGGCAAGAAACACTTTTCAGCACRCATTTTAACTGTACTATTTGGCATYAGATTCAAAAGTGACTGGCATTTTTCTTCAACATTACAGAGTAATGATTGRAAAGAGATTGTTGGTTTTCCTGCATCCAAGGGCCAAGCCCTGTTGAACAAACAGATTAAAGATCCTGGAAGAAGCAATGGCAGTTAGTAAAGTTATTTGCTCACCAAACTTYGTGTCCGCTCAAGTGGTAAAAAAAAAGTCCCTCCCTCTCAGTGAAGTTTGACAAATATATAACCCTTTGTGTGTGGCTATCTCGCGTCTGGCAGCGCTTTGTCCTTGGATGGTGGCTCTCTAAAATCAGATTGATTTCTGATGTTAGTTTGAAGCTGTAGCGGTTAGTGTTAGTCGCACATAGAGATGAAGATTGACAGGTTCAAGTGGAGAAACTGGTTTCAGATGTTGCAGCTTTGTGCGTGTCAGATGGTGACTGTCAGCTCGACAGTGACAGAGGAGAAAGTGTTGAAACACTTTGAAATAACACTGACTGACTGGTGTTGACTCAGAAATCAGCCTTTTAWCATTATTTGRCTCTTTTGCTTGTAGTGTTGGGARTAAGGASCCTTWYGTGGGAGCTTTTGTTATTTTTTATGTCTTCATTTTTTTAGTAATCACCTTGTGTCTAAGGAAAAGTCTGTTTATGTCAACTTTCTTCCACATTGAACTGATGCCACAACATGAGGAAAAAAAGCAWAATACCACCCCTTTTAAATTTTCATAGTAAAAAATAATGAAAGTCAATTTGCTATGACATCAGTCATCACTGCTCTCCATCTCACATCACTGTTTTGTTGCGTCTTATTTCACGATTTAAGTTATTGATTTTTCTTTTSGTTTTATGTTTTCTTATTTCTTTTTTTCCTTGTTGTTTTCTGTTGTTTGACGACCCCACCCCCCCCATCCCTTCATCTCTGCAGGCTGCAAAGCTGCAGTGGAGCTTAGATGAGCAGGTAGGGAGCTCCAGAGGCACCAGGGTGAGCAGGCCATTTGAGCATTTATGTTTGTGGTGTTGGTGGTCCTGTTGAGTGCTTTGACTTGTCTTTTTCTTACAAATTCTCATATGTTAATTGGCAAATGTCTGCGTAGCACTGTGCTTTGTGTTCATCTTACACTTACTAACTGCTGAAATCTCTGTAAAATAATTTGAGGCATCCTTTAGTTGATTCATATTAACAAACCTATTATAGCCAACACGCAGCATACCAGTGTTATTACATTTAATTTTTGAATCTAAAGTCATCTAGTGTTGTCTTGWGTGGGCTGATGTGACCTACATTCTGTATGTGTGCACTTTGGTGATGTCTGAGTGTTATCCCTTAATCTCTTGGTGGGCTGGGGTGTTACCAAAACAAAAAAATGGTGACMTTTTACTAAACATGTCGTATTAACGCTGTGGTGTTGATGCCAGTTTGCTTCACTTCTCTGATCTCACAGTTGGTGTAGCTAACTTTAAAAAAAAAATATATATATATATAAGGGAAAGGAGGGTCCATATGTGTTTGTTTACAGAAAGGAAATGGCTACATTCCATTTCCTTCCAACAGGATGTTATGTAGTTTCATTGTGGCAAGCTTACTGTACTCTAACCCTTTAAATTTTTGTTTACATTTTTAAAGGTCAGGGTATGGAGTGAAAATGAAATGAACTTGTTTTCAAGTATTAAAAAAAACCCAATATTATTCTGTTTTGCATGCGAGATATCTGTGTAGATAAGACATTTCTTTCCTGCAATAATTATTAGGGCTGTGTATTGGCAAGAATTTGGCGATACGATACATATCATAACAGAGGGGTCACRATACKATTTATCCCGATATATTGGGATACTGTAAGCAAGGCAATATATTACGATATATTGCGATTGTTTTTGTCCAAAAATTCTATTAAATAAAAACCTCTTACTGAAAAAAAAAAAGAAAAGCTAATGTTTATTTACAATGCTAATGCTACCCTTACTCTCTGGCGCTAAAGAGGTAGAGGACCCAAATGGCTGGCTCACTGCTGCCAACTAGTGGTCAGAGGCTGAACTACAACATAAAAATGAACGGTTGGCAAGAAGGTTGACATTTTAAACCTTAATTAAAAATCGATACAGGGCTTTAGAATATCGATACAGTATCGGGAAATGAAATATCGTGATACTTCAGTGTATCGATATTTTCTTACACCCCTAATAATTATTGTTGTTATATTTGCCACCTGAATTAAAAGGCTAATTTAATAGTGATAAACAGTTTAGGTTAGTTACTGACTGAAACTTCATTATGTTTTGTCTTTTACATGTTTTAACCTTCCTAACATTGTAATGTTTGTTCCACTTAACATATTTTAACCATTCATTTACTCTAATGTTCACGATTTAACACTCAATCATAATTTCCTATCGGCGTTTTAGTTTTCGTGCTATAAGCAAAGTAGAACTGAAGTGAATATCCCAACATCTACCTTACCCAATGCTCAAACCGCCTCTCTGTTTGTTATTGCTGTTTCCTCTGCATTGATCAACTTCACAGGACCTTCAGCAGGTGATGGTATCGGGTCCCAATCTCAACGAGACCAGCATTGTCTCTGGAGGCTATGGAGGAACAGCAGAGGGAATTATTTCCACCAGCTCAATCAAAGGTATAGTCTTCCTTCATTCTTGTCAGCTTGGGTTATTTCTGCCATTGAATGTGTATAAATAAGGTAAAATGTTACTTACAGGACAAATGGATATGTCTTGACCAGTTTTCAGTTTGCTAGCATCCCCCATGAACTGTGTGTTCGAATAAAAAAGAAGCCTTGCGTCACATAAAGTTTGTACTTATTAGTTGTATTATACTGTCACATGGTAATATGTACATAAACACTGCATATCGTTTCAGAGGGAAATTGCAAGAAACKTTACGACCTATTTCTTTGTTAATTTTTGTGCATTTCTGTCCACCTCTCTTTCTCAGGCCCTGCTGTGCAGTACAATCCTGACTTTAACAAAAGGATCCCTGTAACAGGATTAGGTGGCTTTAACCTAATTGTTATTATTAATTAGGAGCTTCTTTCCAAAATGTGAAGCAAAAACACAAAAATCAAATTTAGGATGGTTACATAATGTAGCATTTTGTAGGTAATATTATTTTAAAAATCAGCATAAAGTATTTCAAAATAATAAAACATGGTGCTTTTTATTTAATTAAATTTTGTTTGGTTTTGAACACTTAAAAATGATAAATGTCTCATTTTGGAAAATGCTCTATGTACTCAGTGTTATCACTGTAAATGATTGGGAGGAATCTTTATCAATTTTAAACACATTTCTCATTTTCCGAGGAGAGTGGTGAACAGTCATATCTGCATGCTGTCCTTTCTTATCTCTTTTATTTTAAATCTAAATTCATCCTATTTCTGGTACTGGGTTTCTTGTGCTGTCGTTTATTTACATTTTAAATGTGTAAATAAGAAAATGTGAGGTTTAAATACAACATTTAGAACAATTTAAAGTTAATAACTGGTTTTAGGGGATCATACCTCGCAGATATGAAAACAAAGCAACTCCTCAATTGTTTCTGGTTTAATCCAGCACATAATAAATCTTCTGTCAATGATCACTGTCAATGATCAATATCTAACGTAATATCCCAAAGGGATTTTTAAAGATCTTGTAATTTTTTATTTGTGGAGCTTWGTTTTCATTTAGAGCAGCACATTTTAATGATTATTTAACATATGACCAACCCCAAAAACTGTGACACTATGCAGCATGCTTTATTTGCATTTAACACCCTTCCCCTTTTTCTCCAGCTTTCTAGATTTTTTTTTTCACTGTTGTGTATAAACCCTGTTTGTGTATCTTTTTTTACATTTTACAGGATGGTTCATTAAAGAGGCTTTGCTATCCTTTAGCAAAACCCTTTGTATTTGCATCATCATTTTAAGACCTTTTAATTAAAGTTATTTTTCTTTTACACAATCTCCCTTTATTTTTTTAGTCATTTCTACGAGAAATAATTTATCCAGGCGTTATCCATTTTTATACTAGTACTGCAGATTAAACGCTGCTCATCATCCTCACTCCTTTCTATTGTTCATTGATTGTCATTTTTATTTTTGCCTCTTTATTATCCTTCGCTCACAGCTGCCTCCTACATGTGCATTTCTAGTATTCTTACAGCCCCTCAAATGTTTCTCCTGTCGTCAGTCTGCTTTTGTATGTTTTCAATTTGATAAAGTGTTAAACTTTGAATATAAATAATTAAAAATTCCAAATCTAAACATTAAAATACTTAAATTAGAGCAGGGGATTGTTTTTAATTAAACCTCATCTGAAATCACTCTTTCATCCACATTTTTTCTTCCTCACCATTGGTCACAAACCAATATGAGGGCCCAGTAAAGAAACATTATCCAAGCAGTTTTGCCATCTGACACAAAGCAGGCCARTCCCACGAACGCCGTTACCCAGCATTGAGAAGAGTCAGTGATTGAACCGTCATTTTCAAATGTTACACATTTAAATGATGCTAGCTAGCATTTCCATCTTTTCCTCACAGCTCTTTAAAGGAAATTGGTGTCTACCCTAATGAGACGGTAGACACCAATTTACACCAAGTGAATTCTGTGCAGAGTTGTAGAGTAACTAAGTACAAGTACTTTGTTACTGTACTTAAGTAGAGTTTTTGGGTATCTGTACTTTACTTGAGTAATTATTTTCAGCCCACTTTTTACTTCTACTTCTTACATTTTCACACAATTATCTGTACTTTCCATTCCTTGCATTTAAAAAAGAAAGTTGTTACTTTTATTTCATTTTTGCTTGTTTTCATTCCAGCTTGTTATTGTAAAAATTAAATACTATCCATATAAACTG
>NW_013952419.1:2647839-2655574 GCF_001266775.1 Austrofundulus limnaeus
CTTTAACTTTTACCAAAGTAATTTTTTTGGTAAGATACTTGTACTTTTACTCAAGTATCACTTTGTGGTACTTTACACTGCTTCTGTGTAACAATTTTGGTTGACTTTTCTAATTTTGTCTCCTAATGCATGTTTCACAGTCATTAAAGGGTTGGTTGTGGAGTAGCATCCATCTAGTCATTTTATTTTCCAACACAGTACTCCTTAACTAGGTAGTCCAACATGTTTGTTGGGTATAAGTTTATCTGGGGTTGATCTTGTTCCATCTAAAAGTTCAGCTTAGTTTGTTGTTTTATTAAGCTCATCCTTTTCACTACCCTTATCTGTCAGGTCCCAACATGCACCACAGCAGCAGCAGCTCATCAATGATGGCAGAAGAAGCGACCCGCGGCGTGGCTGTGGAGAAAATAGAGGCAATGAGAAAATGGAGTTTAAACACTTATAAGGTTGGGATGTTAAATGTGAAGCACAGACATGATACTATTTATGTATTTAATAGTAAGTAATTACTTATAGTCACTGATACATTCTCTGTGTGCCTTGCTCTGTTTTAGTGCACAAAGCAGATGATTTCTGAGCGTTTCGGGCGGGGCTCGCGGACTGTGGATCTTGAGCTGGAGGCTCAGATTGAGTTGTTGAGAGACACAAAAAGGAAATACGAGAATGTGCTGCGGTTGGCCAGAGCATTGACCAATCACTTCTACAACATGGTGCAGACACAGCATGCGCTAGGTGACACCTTTGCTGACCTCAGTCAGAAATCACCAGAGTTACGGGTGAGATTTCAAAACCTGTTCATTCTTTTAAACTATTACTAACATTGTTTTTCTCAAACTCAATGTAATTACTCAGAAAACACATTTTTTTTCTGCTTCACAGGATGAATTTGGCTACAATGCAGAGACCCAGAAGCTGCTGTGTAAGAATGGAGAGACTTTACTTGGTGCCATTAACTTCTTTGTGTCGAGCATCAACACACTAGTCAATAAGACCATGGAGGACACCTTGATGACAATCAAGATGTATGAAAATGCAAGGTTAGCACATGAAAATCTGAGCTGTGGAAATGGGAAGCTAAGTCAAACATGGATGTGGTTACAAACGTGAGACGGATCAATTTTTAACGGTCATCTTACTGAAAATGCTTCAGCTGCTCTACAGGAATTCAAATAGTCTCCTGTGTCTCTTGTTACACATTGATCATCAAATCCAGAACGAACATGATTAAAACTTGAGTYCACTGCCCCCAAGTGGTAAAAAACAATATTGCAGGTATTAGATTCCACTAAACTCTGGAAATAATGGTGTAAGACTTGTGGTTATTTAAACTATGTAATAGTAAAATACATCTTTAATTGACTAGTTTAAATGTAAAACATGAACCGACTTCCAAAACGTCAACATGTCATCTTGTTTCTGATTTATTTTATTTTATTTTTTTGACAGTCAGTCTGCTTTTCACATGGTTGAACATAAAAGCTTAAACCATAAATATAAAATATCATATTCACACACTTGACTATGCTGGTGTGTTGTGTGTGTCTCATGCTGACAAACATGTAGACAGATTATTGGATTATTATTACTATCAGATCCTATTCACAAATTGGGGATGTTGACACCCATCCTGAAGGTTTTTGCTACAACTATTTGTTGTTGAAAATGTACATTATTTCATTTATTTAAAAGGGCCGTGTATGAATCAACATTAAAAATAATATAAATGCACCAGAGTTAGCATAATATCTAATTTAATTATTTTTTTTCCTTAATGAYCGTATTTTCTTTGCTCTTTATTTGTGCATGTGTAGACTGGAGTTTGATGCCTACCGGTCAGACCTGGAGGAACTGAGCCAGGGTCCAAGAGATGCTGTAGCTATGGCGCGAATAGAGGCTGCTCAGCAGCAATATCAAGTTCATAAAGACAAGTATGAACGTCTTCGCTCAGATGTTATCATTAAACTGAAGTTTCTGGAGGAGAATAAGGTTAGTCTGAGCAGCAGGTCTGCACCATTTTTGTTTATAAGAAAGCATTTAATTAAAAATGTCCATGTGTTGTTTTTCCAGGTGAAGGTAATGCATAAGCAGCTCCTCCTCTTCCATAATGCCATCTCGGCGTACTTTGCCGGCAATCAGCAGCAACTGGAGGAAACTCTGAAGCAGTTTAACATAAAGTTGAAGCCCCTGGGAGTCGACAAGCCTTCCTGGTTAGAAGAGCAATGAGAGATCCTTCAGGATCCTGCAGCCTTCTTCACCTGTTACCTGTTGACACCCACAACTTACAGAAGACCACAACAGAGGGAAATACTCAGTGACAACTGGGTTGATGTGGATATTAGGAATTTTTTTGTCTCATTGACTGGATTGCAGGGTTCGATTTGGGTCATGTGTGACATGCAACAGAACATTGAGCGGCCAGTTTTATGAACATTTAGGAGGCRTTTTTTGTGCCTCTCTCCTTCCCAGCTTCCTTTTTTAAAACCCTGTGCTACAGTTTTGCTCTCATCCACTAATCATTTTCCTTCTTATGCTATTTTGCTGTGTGAGCTTGTCATTATACTCCTCAAATTCAGAGTTGATCTTGTGACTCCAATGGGGGGCTTAAACATTTAAAACACACATGTAAGTAATCACTAATTCATCACTCTCCCACTGTGCCTCTTTATTTATGAGCTGGTATTCAAAAGTGAAATGCAGGATAAAAGTTACACAAAAAGAAGTTTTCAACCATACACTAAGGGGATTTGTATATTAATTTAAATGAAATATTCATAAATTTATGTAATTATACTATTTTTCGTAGTTCAAAAAAAAAACCCCACATTTTTTATTTTTGAGTAAATTAAAGTCTCTGTTTTTTTATTTTACTTCAAGCCTTGTACTGTATGTTGTGTGCTGTACTGTATGTTAAAGTGAGGGATCATTTGCTTTGGATGTGCGTGATGGGATTTTAGGAAAAACACTACAGTTCTCCACAGACTCTTATTGCCATTATTCATATATGCAACAATCATTTAAGAAACACTGCCACAGATTTCCAAAGTACTAGTCTGATTTAGTACTAACTCTATTTTATTTACCCAAAGAGAACTGCTTGTGTTAATTGGATGTTGATGTTTATGTTGTTTACATGGTTTGTTGAAGCCTCATTGGAGGGTTGTTAAAGTAAAACGTATTTTAAGATAAGTTTCAGTCAGAATCCAGCAAACTTGACTTGATTCACTTCATTAGAAACTGGAACTGCATCAAATAGAAAAACAAGGTTTTTCTTTTGTGATTTTCTTTTAATGTCAAACCTATGTCTGACATAGATGATCACAGCTTTCAGTTTCTCAGGAGTTTTTTTAACAGAAGATTACTGTACTTGTTACAAATTTTAATAKTTTCACATTGAATCTTGTAGTTGATTAATCTGGGCGTGTCAGTACTCAGTATCTTAGTAAATAATCAGAGGTGATTGATGGTTAAAATTGTGTTACAWTGAAATAGAGGCATTAGTGCAGAGGTAGTATGTTTTATTTGTCACTTTGCTTAAGTTGATCACATTGTGTTCATTTGTTAAAATCAACAAATTTCCTTACTAACAGATATTCATTTGTGATTTTTTAAGAAGAAAATACACATCAGAATGACCAAATCTGACTGACCTACTCTAAAATATAATTGACTGAGTTATTTTAGTAACTAATGTCAAAAAAAAAATCAGCATACTGAGTGGTTATGCTGTGCTCACGAGGGCCAATAATAAGTTTGATCAGTTAACAGTTCAGTCTGCTTCTTGTCTCTGTATTTGCATGGCAGGTGGCAAACCAAATGTTCCGATCTGTGTGCTCACACTAAAGCTCAACCCTTTAAAAGCTTGCATGAACTGGTGTATTGTCACGTTTACAGCTGTTAACTTCAAGGCTATAACTGGCTGAACCACAATCCAACATTTGAGTTTAATTTTTTATGAGACTTTTAAAGACAACAATAAATACAAAAAATATGTAATTTGGCTAAAAAAAAAGTACAATTTACAGGCCAGCACCTGGTCTGCTTGACTATCATAAGGCAATATCAACAAAATGTGATTCCTTTTTTTCCTGACTTGTCCTTTTATAAAATTCATTATCCAATAATGAAATGAATTGCAATACATTGTCATTTCACTTTGTTCCAAATGTGTAAAAACTCTTAATGCATAAAAAAATACTTGACAAACATTTGAAGCTACTCTTACTGAAGTCTGTTGTCAAGAGGAAGAGTGAAGTTTCTAAAATGATATATTTTATGGGTACAATCAAATGTTTTCTAAAATGAGCTGATGTGTTCTTTATGAGTCTATATAAAGGATTTATGATCATTTAGGGAAAAAAAATGTCATGAATACTTCTGCTTTCATTCCTTATTCACACGAAACGTTCCATCAAAATTAAAAGTCTACATTTTGAAATAATTTGTCTATTGTTTTTTTTTTTTTTTACATTTGTGCACAATAAATCTTACCCCCACAAATAAATAAAYAAATTTATGTTTAGCCTGAAATAACTAACCATAAGTGATCTATAATTTTTAACACTGGAAAGACAAAGCTGTGCTGTTGCAAAGTATTCAACAGGTCTTTAGCACATCTTGGTACTGCGCATGCTCCGTCAAAAGACTGGCTTCATCCGCAGAGGGGCGTATCCAGTGTCATTTAATTATTGAATGTGATTGGTGGAGATGCTCTGCGCACCTGCGGCTGTAGCTTCTGGGGCACACCAACCATGGGCTGCGGGGGCTCAGCGTCAGGTCGAAGGGTCAGGCTTCAAAAAACGCTCGTAAGTAAACATAACAATAAAAATATGAATTTTAGAAGAACAGCCGCTGAATAATTTATTGAATACGCTAAATTGGTGAGAGTTTGAGACCTTGGACCAAGTGAAATTTATAGCCAAAGGTGTTAAAATGAGTACATTTTCGCCGTGTTTGATGGCGTCTGCCGTGTTAACTTTATTACTTGACAAACTTTCTTTTACCAAGCTAAAAATGAAACTACATCTCATGCTTCAGTCCGTAAATGATTTTTTTAAATTCCTTGTATGTATGATAGCAATTATGTCGATCTAAATCCTCAAATTTGTATTATTTTGCTCGCCATGACGAGTTCTGCTTCTACACCTGTGTCTATTAAGTCAMACATTGCAAAACTATTTTTGAGATACAGTTTTATTATGTCTAAATAAATACTGAATGAGATTKTTTCTTGTTTGTCAAAGAGAGAGAGAAAAGTTATGTTTTAGTATATCAAAAATAGGAAACAGATGTCTACAGAACACTTCTGTTTTAATAAAGGGTAGTTTTAACTAAGTAAGTTATTGTGGTTATCTAAATTGTTTTTGTCATTGCACATTGTGTTTGGATTGTTTTAGTTGTGTAGTAAAGCCGACATCTTTCACTTATTTTAAACACCTGGCCTTATCTTTGTGACTCACACAAGTTTATACATGAATATACTTAAATGATATTCTTAACAAAAAATAAAATTATTATTATTATTATTATTATTATTATTATTATTATTATTATTATAGCTTTTGATGACTGCTGTTTCTCCTCAGGTCTGAGCGACGGGCAGCTGGAAGCTTTGGATTTGAGACAAAGATGGCGGGACTGCTGGTTTTTCAGTCGGCTTCTTCTCAAGAAGTTTCACCTCAAGACTCTTCCTCTCCATTGCCGCTGGATGCTCGGAAAGATCCTCATCTCCAAGCACCTCCTTTGGTGCCTGCCGCTGATGTTACAGCTGTGCCACCTCCCCCTCCTCCTCCTCTACCTCCTCCCCTCCCTATCCCCCCTCAGCTTCCTGCCACTCCGTTTGGCGCCCGCGATGCCCAGAGGCGCTCCATGAAAAAGCTGAATTGGGACACCATCCCCAGCCATTATGTGGTGGGTAAGTTAAATGTGTGGACGTCGCAGCGGCCTCAGAGAGACCTGGTGCTGGATGTCCGAGCCATGGAGGAGTTATTTAGTCACACTGACAACCGAGCGTCGATGCACAGTTCAAAAGTTGCGGGTGTGAGGAAGCGTGATAGCGTGGAGCTCAGCGCACAGGAGCCTCAGGTAATATTGTCTGGCATAAAGCTCTATTCCAAGTCAAGGGCTTATCATTTTTATGAACATGTAAACGGACTACAAAAATAAGAGAAGTAGTAAGCACACAGGTAGGAACTGATGTTTTTATAAGTTCCTTGCTAGACAGTGAGGAACCGCTTAAATAAAATAGATTAATGATTCCCATAGCTTCCTCAGTGCTGAGAATTTTCTGAACTTTTCTCCTCATCTGCATTAAGAGAGTGATAGAAGACAGGTCTGCCTGGATTAACCTCTCTACGACGGATAGGTCTCCCAATCATCAGTGTGCATTGCCAATGCGATGTACACTATTGTGATTCGTTTCCCTTCCAAGTCATCTCCTTTTTGTCATGCTTCTCCTCCTGCATACTTTGTCCTAGAGCTGCCATTGTAATTTATATCTGTTAAACTCCTGTGCCAAATGATGGCTATGCCTTTTGGTGCCTGTACAGCGTATAGTTTTTGAAATATTAATGTTTAATAATTTATAATGGGTGTCATTGGAACCTTGTATTGGTCCAATACTGCCCCCTGCTGTGTCTACTCAGTACTGAACCATAGTTTAATAATATTTAATCACAATAGTTCAGTGGTTACAATACTAATATGAGTCTATTTCGATGTTTTACTTTTATATTGTCCTAATATTGCTCTATTGCTGTGATATATTAAAGTTTAGTGTCAATTACATTGGCAATGTGGCCTCTTTCAGCACACATGTAAACCAACTTCTGGCAATCTTTTGTGCCACAGCTCCAATGGCTAATGRTTAATGCCATGGGCTTTCATGTGGGAGATCAGGGTTCAAAACCCAACTACAGCAACTTTAATTAAAATTTTCTTTAAACTTCATATTGTCACACAATTACCATCATCACAAACACCTGCCGACTTGACAAGCACAAGTTGGTAGAAAACACATTTGAACTTGGTCACATTTCATTCTGCAAGTCCACTGCTGCAGGCAAAGCCATGCTGCAATGACATGCTACATGGCAGTGCACACTTGTTTGTACATCGTAAAAACCCATGTCTAGTTTCTACTGTTTTACAGATGGATCCCTTCTGAAGGGGTCAGTAAGTGCAGGGCTGCTGATTTTGCACAACCATAGTAAGAGAGAACATAAATGAGAGGGCGGATCTTTACAGGTAGAGCTTTATTTTCTTCCTTTTTTTGTGAAGAGAAAATAGAGAGAGAGAAAAACAGAGAGAGAAGTAATTAGAAAGATAGAAAGACTGAAATAGTGATTAGGAGTATATTAAATATATACACCAACAAAACACAGGACCACACACGCAACATCTGTCCGCTCACCTGAAAAATAAATAGATAAATACTTATAGGGCAAATATAAAAATATACACATACCCATACATATATAAAGATATACATACTGTACATACATGCCTACATTCATAAATATTGTCCGTATATACACATAGACATATATACACACTCAGTGACGTGTCAGAACCCCCCGGATCAGAGCACCTGTTTGTGAGCAGTTGTGAACATGCATGTATATACAAGATTTTTCCAATGGAATATTTAATAGACTGTGGAGGACCGAGACCCAACCCCCAAGACACGAGGCAGACAGAGGGAAGACCAGAGCCCAAGGGCCCGTGAGGAATCCCGAGC
>NW_013952419.1:2655890-2665449 GCF_001266775.1 Austrofundulus limnaeus
GGTCCGGGCCCCCCGGCGCACCCCTTCCAGGCCAAAGCCCGACAGGCCCAGAGGCCCCGAGCCCCAACAGGCAGTCACCAGGCCAGGCCGGCACACACCCCAGCGCCCAGCCCAAGACCCCGGGAACCCCCAGCACTCTAGCGGCCAGCCGCACACCCCACCGGGGGGCCGAGTAGCAGCGGGCCCCCAGATAAACCAGCAGTAGGGGCAGCCCAGACCGCAGCCTGACAAATACCCAAACATACACAATCACACCATCCCACCCTCATCCTCACCCCAACTCAGTCAAAGACATACAAGGACGCCACATTCCACTCATACCACCGATACACACTCTATACCCTCCAGGTCTAGGATATGTACCCACCCCCTAATGGAGGCCGCACACACCAGGATATGTACCCACCCCCTAATGGAGGCCGCACACACCTGAACCCAGGAGGTAGACCCAATCATTCTGAGGTGGAGAGGAGCAGGTAGCCAAGGCCCGGCCCGGGCCGCACCAGGATGCCCGGCCAGCCCCCCGACGCAGAGAAGCCACACCCATGACCACCACACCGCCAGCGACCAAGTGCACCCCTCCAGCCGTCCACCCCCCCAGAACCCAGCAGCCACCCCGGCCAGCGGGCCACCCACAGGAACCAAGAGCCAAACCTCAGGAGATCAAGCAGCACCAGGGAGGACGGAGAGCCAGCCCCGCCCCCGGCTTTATTTTCTTCCTAAACTTTGTTTAGGTCAGCCAGCATTGACAACGATCTGCGGGTGACGTAAACGGCTCTGCACACGGCGAGGGACGCATAAATCGCGCGGCACAACGAATTGATAATGAAATTTGTTTCCAACGCTTTTAATAATCGATTTTTATTGATTTATCAATTCATTGTTGCAGCCCTAGACCAATCCATGTCATCATTTACCCAGAATGCTTTGCGTGTAAATAAAATGGCTCTGTCCGTGTTAAAATATTTTTCTAAAAATTTACAAAACTAAACAGCCTACAGTATTTTTACAGTCTTTATTTTACAGTTAAAATATATGTTTATCAAATAAAGTCCAATGTTACAACTAATCGGGGATCCCTTTAAAACTCTCCGAGGGCCACACTTTACGTCATTACTGGCTTGGGAGTGTCCCGATGCAGTCAACCAACTGGGGAGAGATAACAGTGTTACTGTTAAATGGTACCAGGACATACTGGCATTTATGGTAACGAGAGAGCTGACAACATCACAAAAGCTGGCAGTCAGGCTCACTTCAAAGGACCAGAGCCTGTTGTAGGTATCTCAACAACAGTCTGTAGGACTGCTCTACAGGCCTGGATTAGACGTCCACACTCAATCCACTGGAGGGAGCTGACGRACTGTGGACAGGCAGGGGAACTGATTAACGGCCCAAATCTAAGGTTTGGGAAAACTCTCATTTCCCTGACAAGGAAAACTTTAAGTACACTGGTTGGAGTCCTAACTGGGCACAATCTGGTCAWCCGCCACAAAATAGTGATGGGACTTCATGACAATGGTCTGTGTGATGCCTGTGGCATTGAACTACAGACCTCTTTGCACTACTTAGGCCACTGTCTGGCTCTGAGTGGTCAAAGGAATAGAATTCTTGGGKACCCCTTTATGGATCCTGAGAAGCTCAGAACACTGTGATTCTAATCTTGTGTCCGTCATCTGAGGGATGTGAAGGTTCGAATAAAGACCAGTGTGTTTTTGGGGAGAGCAATGGGCCCACTTAGGAGAACCCCACTCATATGGGTTGTATGTCCATCCCCATTAACCATAAACCATCATGTGCACTGATGTTACACCTTTCTTTAATTTGACGCCTCTTGTTTATTTTGTTCTTCAGGTCACAATTCTAGACCCAAAGAGAAGCATGAACATTGGGATCTTCCTGAGACATTTCAAGAGGTATTGAAATAATAGAATTAAAAAAAAAATAGATTGGATTGATACCTTAAAAGAACTTGAGCATAAACAGTGTAGAACAGAATATAAACTAAATGATGTGACTAGAGAGAATGGAGATCAGAACTGGATGTGTTTATGATGCAGGTTTTTGATGCCTCACTTCCACTGTGTTAATCTTCATCCAGCAGAATGCTTTTTACTGTATCTCAGATAAAAATGCAAATGAATACCTCACTTTATTGTTACTTAAATTGTGAATAAAGGCATTATAATAGAGCAGAGTTTTGGTGCAGGAGGATGTACTCGATGAGTTTGAAGCAAAGTGATAAATGTGTGGTTTTCCACCCCACCTCCCCATTTCAATTGTTGTTGAAGAGGTTTTGGAGCATTTGAGACAGCCCGCGTCACCTTTTTATCACGATAAAGTTACATTCAAAATATCCTCTCACCTCTTACTTTGAATACCAAATTCACTCTCATTGCTCCTCAACCCTATACWGGAATAGTCTGCTTATCTTGGATAAAAAATAAACTCGGACAGCTGCYGTCTGCTAGCAGCTTTAGAATGGTATTTGAATGCAATTTATTACGTGCTGGACAGAAATACATTAAATTAGTTTTACATGTCTGCCTCTCTTCAGGTTTATGTGTACTGTAGGCTACCATGTTTAAATCGCCACAATAGCATCAACTTGAAGTGAGAACTTCCTCAAAACTCCTAATGATTTGTTTAATGAGATATGTGTTTGACAAGTAATGCCCATTATTACAGCACAAGCATTCTGTCTCCCTCTGCAGGCCCGTGACACAAATAATAGATGACATTCATGAGGGGAACTGGCTTCGCTTTGGAGCAGGAAAGCTAAAAGAGCTTTGTAAACTGCTGCCTGAGGAAAGTCAGGTAACATTTGCTCAGTTCTTCTCTGAGTTTAGATTTTCATACAGCGTAAGACTAATTATCATTTTAGATGTATTGGAATATTAAAAAAACAGTAATGTTCAAATTTCACTAAAATCCCATTGACTTCTCTGTGAGTATTTGATAGTTACACCAGATTTCCTCTAAAGGAACCTAACAGCCAATTTAGCAAAACAGCAAATACTTTTTAGACCATTAAAGTTAGATTTGAGTGATTTACAAATTTGAACACAAAGTATTTTATAATTTATTTGTATTTGCTGCAAAGATGCACTTTTAGCTGAAAGGAGTGAGTCAGGGAACCAGAACACTTTATGATTGTTTACCATTAGATGCATTTTAGAGCTCATACCAGGAAAAAACTGTGCAGAGGGGATAACAGTTAAAAAAACAATGCTGTGCTTGGGTTTTCTCAAACTTCATGCCAGCTTATACACAGACAATCAGGATGCATAAGTGTTTATTTACCCACTCCTGACTGACCTGACTGCTAAGTAAAGCTCAGAGAGCACTAGTATTCAGGGTTCAGTCTTATATTTGCATTAGGAAGAACCCACAGCTGCTGTTTAAGTTGTTTTTTGTCAATCTCTAGCTGAAGAAGCTGCTGTCGTTCAGGGGCAACCTCTCCACATTGCCTGAAGCTGACCAGTTTATGGTGAAACTCGTCAAAGTGCCGGGGTGAGCCTTCTGTTTTGAAATCTTTGTGCAGTGTTGGGTTGTCTTTTGGTGTTCTCCCTAAAGTTATTCAAGTAACAAAATGTTCAAGATGGCAAAAACTTGTTTTTATGAKTATATTTAGATATTACCTCATGAAAGTTGATGCTCTCAAAACAATTTCTTTAGAATTCTTAGATTTCCCACATTTAATGAGGATATTACTCTAACCTGTGCAGTATTATAATATTTTTTCTTACTCTTTCAGYTATGAGGAACGACTAAAAGCCATGGTTCTGAGGGAGGAATTCTTTCCTCTTATGGAGGAAGTGAAGAATGCTATTACCATCATGACCAAAGCAGCTAATGGTACCATATTTACTCTCACCCTTCCAGCTGTTAACAAGACCTGTTTCAAACACTTATACAAAATTGTAAAGGGTTGTGTACAAATATCTGTTGAACTTCATTKATTTATGTATTTAACAGTATCAGTTTGGTGAAAAAGTTTATTTCTGACTGGATTGATAAGCTTACATCTAATCCATCAAAATGGATTGCTGTGCCTTAAAACAACTACAGTTTAAACTAAATCATAGCAGCTTATGCGAAATCTATTATCACTGTACACTTTGCATTACACTATTATTTATATTGAAATCAATGGTTATTTGCAAGCATGGCCAGGTCATATGAGAAGTGGTTCTTAAACAGTTTACATGAAAAAAACAACATGAAAACCATGACCATATTATCTGAAACATGGTGTTGTAAAGTTAATAAAATACTGTTTACATAAAACACTCTTGAGTTTTTGAGTTATTGGCCGCACTTGGACTAGCTGTAAGCTYCTCAATTCAGTCAGAATTAAACTATTTGTTTTCTAAACTGAGGTTGTTCAAGATAWAAGATTAAGTCATTATACAGCACTTCCACTGAACCTCAGAAAGATCTGGACTTTTAAGGTCCCATACTTCTTGTTTTCTCCTRTAGAACTGCTGGACTGTGATGACCTCCATTCAGTGATTCGACTGGTCCTAAAAGCTGGAAATTATATGAATGCTGTTAGTATTTTTATTTTGTTTTGGTGACCTTTGTGATTTTTCATTTTATTTTATTTTATTTCGGCCATTGTTAAACAGATAGTTAAATATTTCAAATGCTATCCTCCTCAGGGTGGTCACAGTGCTAATGCAATCGGCTTTCGGATGACTTCTCTTCTCAAGCTGGCCGACACCAAAGCCAACAAGCCTGGCATGAACCTCATGCACTATGTTGCCAAAGTAAGGTGCACTGCAGAGAGAAAACATTTTGTGAAAACATGAATCTGTTTTTATTTTGTTCACACATTTGCTTTAAAAATGTTAATTATAAAACAGAAACAGACTATTTTATATTTTATTATTCTGTAATTTTAGTTTCTTCAGCCACTTTCAGCAAAGCTCTCAGCATTCAGTGTATTTTTGCAGTACATTCATTTTCTTTATTTTATAAAACTCTTAATTTATGATGATAATACATTCCTAATTGTCTATTTCATTCGTGTATTCTTCAGCTGTTTCTGTTGCTCACCTTCTTTTATTCACAGCAAGCAGAAGAAATCGACACAGAGCTGCTGATGTTTCCCAACCAGCTTCATCACATTGGGAAGGCATCAAGGTGATTACTTTATTATAAATGGTTCAAGTACTTAAAATGTTGATCTATAAGTCTAAAAAAGATTTATCTYATTATTTTTCAAAGAAATGTTGGATTTACATTTTAGCCTTTATTTCCACAGAATCTGTAAAGAGGATATAATCACAGACTTTGAGCAGGAAGTTCAGAAGCTGAAAGAAGTGAAGCTGTTCAGTAGCAAACAGGCTGGTCTCTTACAACAAATAGAGCAATTTCTAAAGGTGAAAAACTAACCTTTATAATCATTTTTTTATTATTATTGCAAAATTCAAACTCTTTTCTTTACAATCTTTGTATCAGAGGGCCGAGGCCAAGCTTGCCCATGTGGAGACATCTCTTCAGGAGCTGAAGAATCTGAGCTGTGCTGTTGCAGAGTACTTCTGTGAAGACCCAGCTACCTTCAAACTAGAGGAGTGCTGCTCCATCTTCCACTCTTTCTGTAAGAGGTTTGACACAGCTGTGCAGGTAAGATCAGTTATCAACACTATATCATTGYTGACGAAATTGGAAGCACTATCTTGTTTTTGTTCTGCAGCGTCACATTGATACTTACTATACTCGTTCTTTCCGATGCTGCAGGAGAACCGAGAGCGAGAGGCAGCTGAACGGAGGCGAAAGCAACAGGAGAGCATGCGCACAGCAGCTAAACGTCGCTCCACAGCGTCGTCTTCGGGTCCTGAGCCAAACRATGACCCCTTGTGTTTGGAGTCGGCCCTGCACTGCCTCCTTACCAAAGCTCCAGATGGTTTCATCAGAAGCAAGAAGACCATTCAACCCTCTGTCGAAGGAGCAGTTCCTGATTGTCATCCTCAAAAACCAGCGACGACAACCTCCTGCACAAGTCGAGGGCGTCCTGAGAAACATCCAAAACTACTATGGGAAGACAAGCAAATGGATAACAAAGAAGTTGAGAAAATGCGTACGATAACTCGGAACGTGCTTCAATACCAAAATGGCAAAACCTTCCCAGATGGCGACAGTTCTTCAAGCAGTCCTCGCACCCCAAGTACCCCTCGAAGTAGAGATTACTACTTCTCCATTGATGGGAACATTGGCTCCCCRTGGACCATTCTCAGCCCAGTCACTTCCTCCCGAAACAGACAGCCCCGTTCGTGCAAAACCTCCTCAACCTCCAGTGAAGATGGAGTCTGGGAGACTGATGAGAACAGCTCTCTGCTCAACGCCTGCAGTCGAGAGACTCTGACATCTCCATCTGGAGGATCTGCATCTCTTCCCGAGTGTCTTCGTCAGAGAGCTRTGTCGAAGCGTCCACCCTTCCGGTCCGGTTCTGTGGATGAAACATCACAATCTGCAACTGGCTTTCGACTGGAGTATTTGTTCCAGAGGAGCCACTCTCAAAGGTCTAACTCCTCTGGCTCAAGGACTGCAAGTATGAAAGAAGAASGAGCCCACAGCAAGGTGGGGAGTCAAGCAGAGGGCAGGTTTATATCCTTCTTCAAACGCATCGGGAGCAAAAGTAAGCTGGGTGATTCAGAGGAGCAAAACTTCAGAGGATTCAATACTCGATGAGGCCAAGGCCAAGCTTTGTCCAAATTTTTCTATTTTTTAAATGGTTAAAACCAGACTTTTTGAATGTTTGTATTTTTTAGGCCTTCATTTTTACCCTTTAATGTAAACAAGGCAATCATGAACTTGCTTTGAACACTGAGGGTATAGATCGATGGTTAGAAATCCTTACAGCTGTCTTTGGTTTTTGTTTTTGTCTTTTTTTAAATACAATAAATGGTGATGTTCTACCTTTTAAGATTGCTTTTGTAGTACTAGTCAGATATGTAACATTTAATTGTCAGTCCATCTATACTTGAATGTCGGCCAGGTGYTAACGTCTGCACACACCTGCTCCGATTCCACTTCTTGCTTTTCACTTCATCTATTATTTGTTACTTCTAAAAGCTCTTCGAGAGACATCAAGCCAAAACCTTTAAATGTTTTAGGCTTTTGGCACCTATAAGGCAACCAGAAAGCCATGTAGACTGAGATATATTATTAAAACCTAAAACTGTTTAATACAGGGTAACTTTGTTACTTGGACATTTTGCTACACCCATTTGATTTGAGGTCTTGTAGGGTAATAAAACTCTTGAACAAACAGCCTAAAGCAGGCTCCTTTCTGGCTGTCCTGGTGTCCCAACCCACCCAGTGGTAAATGCTTAGGGACATTTGCAGTTGGCTGACATTTTAAACCAGTGAATGGAATAACAAAAGTACGTTTTGCAAAGATTGTGGCTGCATTTCAGAAATGAACTCGATGTGTAACGATGCACTTTTCTTCATATTGGAGAGAAAAAATAAACAAAAAAAAAAACACCCTCAAAACATAGCATTTTACTCAGAAGTACAAGGAGCAAATCTTTACGTCAGCATCAACTGACCTTTTTAATGTAAAATGAGACCTCCCTGAGTACAATCAGCCCATTGTCACAGGAAAAATGAGTGCAGCGAAGGACTGTCTCATGTGAGTCGGCTCCTCAGGACTGGAGGTGACCCGCCRTCTCAGCCAAGTTTCACTCTTCGCAGAGCTGCTCTAATGAATTGTGCATTCAGAGCACGGCGTTCACAGTGAAAGATGAGACTCAAGCATGAGAGGAGAAAGGAGGGAGAAGGGGGACTTGCAAGTCATATTGTGCTGGGTCACTTGGGCTGAAAGAAGCATGTGAGAGGAGGGGGAGAAATAAGAGTGAGAACACTAAATGGGAACAAGCAGAACAACCCAAGCTGAAGTGAGCAGGACTGAAGGACTTTTTAAGACTGGAAAAGTGACCTGATTTCTATGTTTTCTTCTGCAGGGATCGGCAGCTGGAGCAACAGGTACAGTACTGGTAGAGATAATTGACAAATGTTTAATAACACCAAAATACATTAAAATTTTACAGCAATCTTGTTTTTGTTGTTAAATGTCATTCTAGAAGCTCTATAAACACACCAAATCTATTCAGTCTGATGGTTTAAATGCATGCCTGGGTATAAAACTGATTAGATGTGTGGTTAAAAAAAGAGTAGGACACTTTAAAAAGATTGCAGCATTATCTCAACTGTATTTTTAAAAGAAAAAAAAGGAAAAACTATTTTTCTTGTCTCCTGCCTTGCAGATTCTTAACAGAACCACACAAAGAAAAAAATAACTAAAATAGCAATTAGATATTAAAACTGTTAAAGCAAAAACATTAAATGATGTCTGCTTTTATTGTTTTTTATTATTTTAATCTCTGAAGAATTTTGTGATGTTTGTCTGTGAAAGGTGCCATACAAATAAAGCTTACTTAAATGATGACAACTTAAAAATAGAATTAAATCAAAATTGTGCAAATGGGATTTTTCTGTGTTAGTTTGTGTTTGTTTAGTGTAATTTCATTTCTTTTTACAAAAATGCTTTTGTTCTAAAAATGTAAAACAACCAAGAAAACAAATTTAAAAGAATATAAAATAAATTTCTGTTGAGAAAACACATGCAATATGGCATATATGTTATAAGAGGTTTTATTTTATTATAGGGTTTTTATTATAAGGGGCTTTATTTTTTATTATAAGGGKTTTCTTTTTACTTGCATTAACAGGTTTAATAATTCACAAGTTATTAGTAAAACTCACAATACAAATCGTATAACTGAATCAGACAGTTTAACTATTACAGTTCTTTGAATAGAAGAAAACAAATTGACCCCGACGTGATTTGAACACGCAACCTTCTGATCTGGAGTCAGACGCGCTACCGTTGCGCCACGAGGTCCTGCGTGACGATAAAATGGACCGCTCTGTTCATCTGTACGTCCACAGTGAGACAGGATATGTCTATGAGGATTGTGAAAATTCATAATTATTTAGACAGACAGGGATCAAGGTTAATTATTGTTTTATTTGATTCAGGTGGTGCGCTTCATAGCTGTCACCTGTATGCATCTTCTAGGAGGAACATTTTTATGTTGTGAATTTAAATRAGAGCTCACGGTGTGCCATTATTTTCCCCCCCATCTGTAAATACGCAATCAGATTAATTAAATTACGCACTTTTAAATATGTACGACAATGAATCCCCACTAGATGGCGCCATTTATCTTTTTTCTTCTGTGCAGAACCGCAGCTCGCTTACAGTAATAAATGTTTATTTTTTTAGTTGGTTTTAGTTGTTTAAATCTCATTTTTAATTCTGATTGCTTGTTTTCAGGGTAAGAAGAGAAGCACTGAGAGAAACTTTCCTCTTCTGTCGGCCAGCAGGTGCAGAAAAAATGGAAGGGTGAGCAGACATATTTAAATCAACGCTGTTTGCATGTTTCTCCTTTTGACATGGACATGATTTTAGCAGTATAATGCGGTGGTTCCCAAACTTTTTGTCCTCTGACCCACAAAATATTCATGGCAAAAACTTGTGACCCCAAAT
>NW_013952419.1:2666567-2667903 GCF_001266775.1 Austrofundulus limnaeus
GAGGGAGGTCTGGGCCTCCCTTCTGAAGCTGCTGCCCCCGCGACCCGACCCCGGATAGGCGGAAGAAAATGGATGGATGGATGGATGGATATAAGGAGTTTCCCAACTTTCCTCCTCCATTTTGCTGTTTATGTTCAGCTTTAAAACAAACTGTCTGGCAGTAAAATCGTCAGTCTGAGGGTTGATGTTTGGAGGGAGTGTGTGTGTTTACACTGCCTCAGCTGCTCCAAGCATCAGTGTGTATTCATATGCAGGACATGCACACTCCACTGAGCTGTAATCACAATCAGCCTGTGATGATTGGGTTGCAGCAGAAGYGACTTTTCTAAAGTGGATGGCTTTGTGTGATACGTTTGTATTCTCAGAGCGTTATCTAAACACAGCTGCTTTAATTATGCATGACAGCGCCGTGTCATGTCTGCGCTTTTGTGATTATTCCACGGAAAGACTTTTTTCAGCATGCTGAGTCAGAGATTTGGTTTTTACACAAAGAATTTTTTATTTTTTTATTTTTTTATTTTTTACAAACTCAGCAGGACCCTTTTTTTTCCCTTTTTTCCCTTTATTTTTGTAAGATCAGGAATAAGAAGCTAACTGGACTTTTTTTTTTTTTTTTTTTTTTTTTTTTTGGAGAAAGGGAGAGCAGCCATCTGTGGTTCCTGCTGCACTGGATGCAGTCTCCATGGCAACACGGTGCTCCCGCAGCAAAATCATGAAAAGATAGTCTGCTCCCCACCGCCATGATGCACATGCATTACACACACACACATGGTCTAATACAGCTATCTTTATGGGGACATTGCATTGAAGTTCATTCATTTCTACAGCCTAACTTACCTAACCTCACAGATGCATATCTAACCCTAAATCTAACCCTCAACCCATTAATGACATTTCCCCCACATGGGAACTCATTTTAGGTCCCAATAAGTACCAGTTGCTCCCCACAATTGGGTGTGTATGCCAAAAATTGTCCACTTATAATAGAGATTAGCTGCCCACACACACATCATTTCCATCAAACAGAGGACTTTGTATTGACTTCCTTTTATTTTTGTATTTATGCCTAACCTAAACCGTTTCCCTAACCCTAACCATTACTAGTCTGTTCCTAACCTTAACCAAAACTTAATTCACACATACCTCTAAACCTAACTAGTAGAGTGCAGTAGAGCTGCAAGAAAAGACCGGAAAATGTCCACACTTCCCAAAAATGACCTCACTTGGTTAAAAATATAGGATGATCCTCACTCTGTAGCAGAAACAAGTACACACACACACACACACACACACACGCACACACGCACGCACGCACGCACGCACGCACACACACACA
>NW_013952419.1:2667930-2679243 GCF_001266775.1 Austrofundulus limnaeus
AAAATATAGGATGATCCTCACTCTGTAGCAGAAACAAGTACACACACACACACACACACACACACGCACGCACGCACGCACGCACGCACACACACACACACACATACACACACACACAGGACAGTGTTCATGCACACAGGTATAATTTTAACCTCACTGCTAAATGATTCGACTATTACAGGTTGTATTCTTAAAACTGCATTTTAAGGCTTTAAAATAACCCACGTATAATTTTTGACTTTTCTTTAACCTCCAGTCTGTTCTGTTCTGTGATTCATCTGCCTCTGCATCACCCTTTAAACTGGCCTCCATGTGTGTCACTCTTCAGAGCAATCGGTTCTTAAAGTTCCCAGCAGGATTTGGTGATTTATCTCTCCTGTTCCCAGAATCAGCCTCCCTGGTGTGTCACACACCGTGTGTGTGTGTGTGAGAGAGAGAAACAGATTTATGGCACCAGGTGACAGACAGTCCTCATATAATCATCTCTTACTTTTTGTTTGACCAATTTTTTTTGTCGTTTTCTCTAAATCTGCAAACAAAAAAATGAGAGAAAATAATAGGTGAGCTGAGAGAGCGAGGGCAAGAATTAAAAAATATTTATTAAAAAATGAAATCTGTCTCTTTGTTGCCATCTCCTCTTCGCTTGGCTCATCTCTCACGTCATTGGATGAGCTGGTACCCTCCCCTTTTCAGGGCAGCCATTCAGCTTGCATCAACTCTCTGCATCCCTCTTCCCATCTTAGTTGCTTTTCCCTCCTGCGAGCACTCACGTTCATGCAATAAAGCCAGATCCCAAACCCTCCCCACCACTCATCCTTTACGCACGCCTTGCTCCTGTCTGTCTCTCTGGGTTCTCTGTGTGGGGGTTTTTGGCTTTGGCAATGTCAGGTTCTGTGGACAGATGTGGGCACTTCTGGAGGAGAAAGCGCTGAAACTTCCTCTCGTTTCATCTCGTAAGGGCTTGCTGTAAGTCAATCTTTCTTTCAGACCTCGCCTCTTTGCATAACCCACACCCTGCCATCTTTTTCTYTGATAAAAGGTGAAAGAAATTCATTTTCCCCACGCCTTCAATCTGCCCCATCAGTCTTTTTGTGTATCTCTGCTAGGTGCACATATCCTTGTTATGTATGTGTGCAGAAAACCACTGCAGGCCATTTGGCAGCTTTGATGGGTTGTACTTTGCAGTAAATGTAAATACCTGCATGTATGTGGGGCCTGACTGTAATTATGATGTGGAGGGATRAGATTAAGTTATCAGTCTTGGTTTGATTATGTGCAGACATCCAGATGTGATCACTTGTAATTTGATGCATCATGTTTTATACTAAAAGTTTAATAAAATACTTTGTATCTAGAAGTAATTCAATTAATGCCACAAACTGAACGTTACTGGAATAATGCCCTGATGCATCTCAGTRATCCAGGTAGAAAAATTGAAAAAGTAAAAATAAGCAGGTTCTCTGGACGGGTTCTTCTTTAATAAAACGTTTCATCTCTCCTCCTCCTTCAGTCTGAGGAGTTTCAGGTGAACTCAGCCTTWTAAGYWCTGCCTCCATGGACAAACAGGTTGTTCACATGCAGAAGAGGACCATCAGCCAAACAATAGATTGCTAGTGCATTGATGAACTCTATTGTTAGGGTGATGCACATGTCCTCTGTTCAAAGGAATGGTCCAGCACAGACGAGCTACATCGTCAGGCTAGGACTCTGCAGTTTGCACGCATCTACAGGCCATCGGTCACTCTTTCAGGGATGAAGATGTTCTCATCCTTGATAGAGAGGAACAATGGTTTGAGAGAGGAGTAAAGGAAGACATCTTTGTGAAGAAAAATYATCCATAATTAAACAGGAGTGGAGGTCTCTGTTGCCCCCCTCCTACAATATTGCAAGYATGACTCAGCCCCCTGTGAGAAATAGGTGTGAATCAGGGCCCCAACAATAGTCAGGTGACGGAGCACATGACCCTTTATGAACAATAGAGTTATTCAAGGCACTATCTATCAATTGTTTGACTGATGGTCCCCTTTTGCATATGACTAACCTGTTTGTCCATGTGGAGGCAGTGCTTATAAGGATGAGTTCACCTGAAACTCCTCAGACTGAAGAAGTCTCTTGGAGGAGAGATGAAACGTTTCACTAAAGAAGAACCCATCCAGAGGACCTACTTATTTTTTTCTTTTTGATTACTAGAATGCCAAAGTTTTATTAATTTCTTGCTGATTTTGCTCACGTTTCTTATAAACTGCAAAACCTTAGCGTTACCACTGGATTGCTGGCTTGATGCAGGCTGGAATTTGTGACAAAATAGGAAATTTTACAAGTATCAATTTACTACTCTCAAACATGTAAGGCAAGAAACAATGCAATCTCTTTGATGAAACTCTCTCTTCTTTGATKAAATTAATCAATAGTTGGGTGTGTACATCTTTTGTAGTCAACACAAATAAAACTGGCCACCACGGCTATTTACAGTATATAGACCAATACAACCTTGCAATAACTGAATTAATTTAACATAGAAGGAGCTCAAATTGAATGTGATAGTAGATATAGTAATCCCAAACCCATTCACTGAGTACTAACTGATYATATGAGATTTTAGTTTAAAACACTGGTATAGGCAGGTGTAGAAGAAATGTGACCTATGTAAAATAAGTCTCCCTACATCTTCTCATAACAAAGTTATGAGAGAAAATTTTTACCAAGGTTTTTCTCATTACTTTAATATTTGTCTGTACAAAGTGAAGAGTGACACAATAAGGGAACGTCAGACGAGTTCAARTTGATTCATAAAAGATTATGCAATCATTTATTTACACAAATTGAACAAATCATAAGTTACACCTGATTGTGGATTTCCTATAACAAGCGTCCAAGTTAAAATGAGATTAAAAAAAACCCCGCGTCCGACTTTTCTTTCACATTAACTCAGATTACTTATATAGAACAGTAAAACGTCAGCTCTGATGTAATAACTAAACAATTTACTAGCACTTTCACTTAGGGTTGGCAAAGGAAAGRTAAGAAAAGGGGATGAAAATTAAGGATTAGTGTTTCTGCTTTTATTCTGGTAAGGTGTAAGTGACAACCGGATCAGCACGTCCTCYCTGCGCTCGGACTTCAACTTGACACGTCACCACGAACACGTCAGTTTTACCTGRGGATGTGTTCTTAAGGCAAACCTGGWATGAACTGTCTCGCCACGACCATCCAGGAAGCTTGTACCCGCTGGTCCTTGGCGAAAAGAYGTTTTTCAGGTGATTTTTCGTCWGTTTCAGCCCCGGCTAGAGAGATTCCAGCTGACAGTTCCGGTCGTCCTTCAAAATAAAAGTTCTCCCTGCRGGAGTTAAAAACACTGAAGAGACGTATGTCTCTAATGAATCACGAACAGAAAAGATTGTTTCTGTCTAATATCTGATTAAGAGAACTGAAGTCCTCCATCACAGGTTGAAATGACCTGTCATGGCCTAAAATAAAATTCAGTGTTCCTGCCTTYGGCCAGGCTTTTCCGAGACCTGCTTTGAGGCAGTAACTCCTGTTTCTTCACTCGAGGTGATCCCTACACAGGGTCGGAACAAGACATTTGAAGGCCCTAAGCAAGAGATGTTTTGGTATAGATGTTAGACTTTGTCTGTTAGTAAATATCTTATAAATCATTAGATGCAGTTTAATATGGCAATCACCGCTAATCAACATTAAAACCACACACATAATGGCTACAACACTATCAGCTTAACAAATATTGAGCTAAAATTTGGTGTGGTAATAGCCAAGATTCATTTCCAACACACTGTGCACTGACGACTGCACAGGAGCAGTAGAAACACCTGGAAGCAAAGGTAAAGGTGAGCTGTTTCCTGTCTTTATTGGTCAGTTAATTAGTCAGTCTGAGCATTACTCTCCTATTCCGCTGGATCAAACATGTTCGTGTCCAAGCTAACGTGTGTGTGGGGGGTTCAACGAGTGTGCCCCTCATCAGAGGAGAGGATTATTTTWAAACTTTTGACGCGCGATCAAACAAGTGCAAATTAAACTAATTAAATCTGACTTTTAACTTTGTGACAGCTAAAGAAGAGGCTCTCTTTAAAGTAAGTCTTAATACAAGATAATTACAGCTGCGAGGCTTTACAGCCTCGGCTGATGTATCTGTGCATGTTGTATGTGTGTGTTGGTGTGTTTGGATATTATGTTACCTTATCCAGGTTGAGGTGATCAGAATGCAGTTTATGTTGTGAGTCTTATTAAATACTAAGAAACCCTCTTACAGACTGTAGTTATTGAAGATTTGATGATCTAACATAAATAAAAGCTGCTTAAAGCAGGTCATATTAAAATACACAAATAAGACTTCTTTGTTACAAGTGCAACCACAGGTTTTGTCTGATGTTTTTTTTTCCAGTGCCCATCCTTCTTGTGTCAAGGTGGGCACGAGGCGCTGTGTGTTCATTCATGTGAGTGAGGGCCATTAGTCAACATGTTGATACAGGCGGTTTGTGTGACACATTGTTGCGCGGCTCGTCTCAGATGTGACACACTGATAATTTTAGCTGTGCTCATGTCAGTCAGCCCCGCTGCGTGATGACAGGAAAGAGGAGGCACAACATTGCGGTTGCCAGAAAAATGATACACAACAAAGACGTGCGCTGCAGCACGACGGGCATCGCTCCGTTTGACTGCCTTGTTGTCATCCAAGCAGCGATGTGGCGACAGAGGCAGGTGTTGACGCTTAGCATCACAAATGAGTGTTAACAACCTTTAGGACAATCGGGCCCTTTATAAGGGGGCATGTCATGTAAAATCCTTTTTAACCATTAAAAACATTTTGCTGTGTACTTCTCTAAAAGTGCAGAAAAGTTGGTGCTGCGTAGATATTTGGTCATATTTCTGTTCTCTTTTACGTTTTCTGAACTATCACAGAATTTGCGAYGGAACTTTAAAATAAGGTCTGGATTTACCAACTACAATTTGGTCATCTTCATTCTCCTCTGGCTCTGGGTCAGACTCTGGATCCAACATTTAAGSCTGGATGAACAAGTCTTCTCTTGTTGACATTGTTTAATTAATGTGCAATGTTTCTGCACCACTATATAGTCGTAAACCCCCTCTGTCAAACTAGAATGGACTGCTCTGGAAGATGGACAGGGGTGGGGCATGAATCACCTTGTTTGGATTTAAAGAGACAGCCTCAAAATGAGTTGATCTGAGACACACCTCAGAAAAGGTGGTAAAAGAGGGGCTTGTGGCATTACAATAAAAGGAGTTTAGACCAAAACATTGCAGTTCCACTTTTATATAGAGTCCAATGATTTAAATGTAGAAAATAATGATTTTAAAGCACGATATGTCTCCTTTAGGTATCATCTGTCAGCTTTTTTGCCAGAGTTTTAAACTAAGATCATCTTATGTTGTGAAATGACTCGTTTTCAGCCATTTTGGTTAAAGTTTAAAAATGTGCACCATCTCATGGGATTTTGTCTTGCATGATCTATTAACACTTACATTATAAATGACTCGGTTATTACCACAACAATATTTAGCTCAGTATCTGTAAAACTGGCAAAGTTACACTCATTTTTAATTGAAAATGAATCAGTGATAGATGTAAGCTCAGTGATTACATTCTGAGAGTTTCATGAGAATTGAACATTGTGTTTACGTTCAAATACAATCATCAGGTTTTAATTTAGCTTGATGGACATGTTTAAGCCTGACAGATTCAAATAACTGTTTCTGCTCTCCTGTCAATCATGAGTGAAAATAAATAATTATAAGCGTTGTTATTGATCAGTGTAACAAACAAATTAAAGAATATCTGTTTCTCATAAGTTATGGAATATCTTATTTGCATCTACATACTGTATATAATTTAGTGACTTTTTGTTTAAGAATTCAAAAACATTTATTGACTTTGTTCTCTGTATTTGATGTTGATCTTTTTCTCTGGACTGAAGGACGTGAGCAAAAAGCCCATGGCGCCTTTGTTTTTAGCTTGCATTTAGTGTGCTTTCTTTTTTTTCTGTGTGCATTTGGTTCTTACATAAGCCATAATCGCTGACTTTTTATTTCTGGAATCATTCTTATTATGTCAGACATCTAAACTTCCCCAAAAGTGCAGGAAAAAAATAAAAAGTCAGAAATACTTCTACTTATATGAAACAATTTTGCTCTGACTTTTATTCAGATAGAACTGTGTTTGTGTTAGCAGAGTTTAGCTCACGGCTTTTACTCCCTCAGTTATTTAAAGAAACAAATTATTTCAGGATCAGCTCCTCTACCCCATGGCACATGCTCCTATTTCACTGAAATAATTCTGGGCGCTGGGAACGGGAGGTAGAGTCAAGTTAGGAGGAACAAATATGTAGTAATAAAATCTATTTAATGTGTTCATTTTGAATTTTTCTTATATCTAAATAGCTGTGTTTTACAGTTTAATGTAACCTTTAGTTCAGATTTTATTCAGATGTTTGAGCTAAGCTTCAAGACTAATGAAATGTCAAGAGAAGCTGTTCAGTGTTCAGAAATATGAGCAGAAAGCCATTTATTTTGGTTCTGTTTGGTTCATTTCAAGAGGCTGAAGTAGTTTTTTCAGACACTGTGTCTGCATRATAATTTCTGAGATGTGAAGAGAGTTTAATCGCTATGAGTCAGCCATGTGTATTTTTCTAAACACTCGGCACAGTTTCGTTGCTCTCTTGTCTCATTTCAAGTTCATAACGAGGTTTTCTTCATCACATCGTCCTGTTTGAAGGACGGCAGCGGTTACAGAAGCAAACAATGTTTGTACGGTTCGTTTCAGACGMGTGAAGACCTGCAGGTTCTTATTTTTCATCTTGATCACAGCTCAGGCATGCTGGTTCTTTCTGACCAGGCTGCTGTGGGAGCTCATGCTAATTAAATCGAGCGACGTAACCATCAGAGCATGGTTTAACACTGTGATGACATCAGAGTGAATACCACTGCTTTTATACTGCTATAATAAATGATAGAATGTGAAAGCTAGTCAATACTTGGATAAAAGATTTAAGACACAACAAGCAGGTCTCCTGAAGTATTTAACAGAGTCCATTCTCTGMTGTCTTTGCTGGTTATGAGAGGATCCAGTGTTTTTTTTTTTCTCGAAGCGTGTGCTGTTCAGATCACGTGCCTGCCTGTGGTGTGAAGGGGATGAGAACTGATAGCTCTAAATATAGAATTATATGTATGTGGAGGCTTAAGACTGGACCGTGTAGGAGAATGGAAGTTGGCTGAGCATGCTAATGAGGGTTACATGTGAGCTGCCTCTGAGCTGGATGTGTTCCCTTTATGGGGACAAATTCAAGTTTGAAAGCATCAGAGAGAAGTGTGTGTTTTGGGAAATATTCTATTATATTCATGCTTTTTTTTCTCAGCGTGACTTTTTCTTGGTTTTTTCTGAGTTTTATTCTCCTTTACATTTCTCGAATGTGCTTCTCAAAAAAGAGCAAGTTAGATTTGATCAAGAACAAGAACACACAAGAAGTGAAATGAGGATTTTTTTAAATGGAGGAATCCCATAGTACTTTTTCAGAGGAAGGCACAGTATTAGCTGCAAGCCTGCATGTGCAACAGCCCCCCCCCTACGTTTTTTTCCCTTTTCTTTATTCCTTGTAAGGTTTTAATTATTGAAAACTTGCAAAATACAAAGTTACTTAAAGTCAATTTTTTTTGTCTAAAACAATATTACATTTTTCAGTTTTTTTTAAGATAAAAATCCATGTTTTACAGCACTCCACAGAGGAAAAGCCAAAATGTGGAGCACAGTCCTCTCATAGTAGCACATCTTTGGCAAACATCCCTGCTTWTAAACACTTGTTCTGTTGCAGCTAAGGTGTGATGGTGTGTGGTTGTTGCTCAGCTGCAGGGGGAGATGTGGGGCAGTGGATCAGGGAACAATGCCAGGGTGGTGGTGGTGGTGTGGGGGGTGAACACACCTGCCATATTTCCCTAGCTCAGGGGTCTGTAACCTTTATGATCAAAAGAGCCATTTCTGCTACTTGACTCACTAATAAAATGTGTACAGAGCCAGCTACAACTGTGATTATCAACTGGTGGTCCATGGGCCTTTTCGAGGCCTTTCCAGGAACCTTTACGGCCAGTGGAGGAGACATAAAACTAAAAAATATATTGTGAATTTTATTATTTATTATTATTTTTCACAAGTGAAAAGACCATATTCATGTAAAGAAGAAAAAATACTGTATATAGTTTATACCGAATTTCATAAAAACTAGTAAACCTGAACTATTCAGGAATTGTTTTTCATAATTCTTATTATGTAGTCTTCAAATTCTTCAAAGGTAATCCTGATTGATTTGAGAGAAAGATCATAGAAAGAAGTTGGATTATTTAAGTAAACATCAGGCTAGCATGAGCTAACATGCTTTACTTTTTGTATTAGTAGTATTGATCCCATATTTGCRTACAAATTGATTTTTGTTGAGTATAGCAAACAAAACAAACAATAAAAGAGAAAAAATACTCTATGTTTGGTCACATTTTCAAAGAGCCTCTGTAAAGGGAACAAAGAGCCACATGTGGCCCCAGAGCCGCAGGTTGCAGACCCCTGCCCTAACTAGTTTCTCTGTTCATTGTTGGGGACTGACCATAGTGGTAAAACTTTGTAATTATCACTTTCAGAATTCTGTGTAATATCTTCTTCTTGTGAAAACAAAAGGAAATGTTATGTTTACTGCATCCCTTGGGCAGGGCCAGATTTAGACAATTTTTTGCCCTGGGTAAGATTTCAGGAGACATCCCTTGTGCAATTTTCTAAATGGCAGCACAGCGACTCAGTGGTTAGCACTGATGCGTCACAGCAAGACGATCTTTTAGAGCCATTGGGTTTTTGTGGTCTGCTTGTGCTTGTGTGTTTTTTTTCTTGTACTTTTGTTTCCCCCACAGACCAAAAACATGCACTATATGTTGCCTTCAGGCCAAGGMCTCCCACTGGGATTTGTCTCGTGAAATAAGTGATAATGATTTTAAAAATAATAATAATAATAAATCTCACTGCCAAATAAATTTTCTAAAACATAAACACAAAACTGATCATAACTGAAAATTATATTATTATTTGTTTCTATTTACACACTGAGCGCCAGTAGTTAGTCGCATAATATAATACTTTTATCATGAAATATCCACTGCATCATAAAACCTCATGTAGTAACAAAGCAGTTGATACTGAACAAGTTACCTTCATAAACTTGAGTAACTAGTGATTGTTCTACAGAGTCTGAAAAAAGTTATAAAATATTATTTTTCGTCATCCATTTGTGGCGCCCCTAGCTGGACGGCACCCTTGGCACTTGCCTACACTGCCTACACCAYGAGCCGGCCCTGCCCTTGAGAAAGAAGCCATTAGCAGCTAGCGTCTTGCTATAGGTGTATTTCAGCTTTTTTGGGGCAAAGTGTGGAAGGACACATGGAGCAGAGCTGGGGGAGGAGGAGACAATCTTCTCAGAGTAATTTTAGATTAATAGGATTTTTCTTTTTTTGCTTCACATCGTATTCTGACCACATCATRTGATTATGGTGCTTGAAAGGTTGACTGCAGCAAGATGTTTGACTTTATTTCACAGCGATGAGCCTCTTTTTGTGCTGCTGTCAGTGCTGCTCCACAGTTTAATTGTCTGAGGTTGCAAACTCACATTTCAAGTTTCATTAAAAGGCAACAAGCTCAATTATATAACTAGTTGAGCAGGCTTTGACTTGTGTGTTTTTGTGTCTCTTATTGCTTAAGTAAAGATGTATCTTTTGATAAAGAGATGCATTGGAAACAAAACTGGAAATAATTTGGAGCAAACGTCCTTCAAAATCCCAGAAGTGATAACAAAAATAAATTTGTTATGAAGCAGCAAGTTATGTGTTCACCTGGGTTTAACACTGTTTCAGGCTCCTCTTCCACTCCCCCCTGCCAGCCCAAATTGCTGGCCTATGATGCAATCCGTCATCCCCTGCTGGTTTAATGTTCCCAGCCAATCAGAGCTCAGCAGTAGGAGGGGATCCGGGTCAGCTCCTGCCTGCTCGCCTGCTCTGACTAGGAGGATCATTTTTTTATTTATTTATTTATTTCAATTTCAGGCCCACCCTCTGTTGTCATCTGCCGTTTTCAGTGTGTGTTTTCACATGGAAACGGGAAGAGCAAAAACAGGAAAAGGAAAAAGGTCAGCAGGACTAAAGGGGGAGATGAGAGTGGGCGTTTCTGTGTGAGTCGGAGGAGTGTGTGTTGGTTCTTCAGGGGAACTCAGAGCAGCCATGAAGCCTTCGAGGCTGATGTTCTTCACTGTGCTGACAGTAGGTAGATTCTTTAACAGCTCTGTTTGTTTGACCTGATGTTWGGGACTTTGGTCTTCACAGTGGAGTGTGTGTTGTACAGACCATCAGCAGACTCTACAGGTGCATCCACCTACTGTAACCTTTTATTTGCCTTTTAGTTGAGGTTTAACTTCCTTCCTTTGTCTTTTCTACGCCTGGGCCTTACGGGGTAAAATATCATGTGAGAATCTGTTTCACCATAAAAACAAAAGCAGAGATTTCTACTTTCAATTTGAAAATGATCAACCTTTTATGTGAAGCTCATAGCTGGACAGATTGTTGTTTCACCTCAACACAGACTGTCTGTGAATGCAATAATCCTCAGAATGTTGAAAAATGACTTTTATTGAGGTCACCAGCCCCGTTAATTCTGTTTTACTGTGTGCATTTACAACCRGGGAGGAATTATAACACTTATATTCGTCATGGTATTAGCTGACAGCTGCCTGCAAGATGAGTCTTTTCATAAATACATAATAAAAATAAAAAACCTCCTGCAATCCTGTAAAGACTTTGCCTTATTTCACCCCCCACCCCCCCAGCCTCTAAATTCAAACCTGCAAGCCTTCATTTACTTTAAAGCCTGTCAGTCAACTTGTCACGGTGATTTAAGAGCAAATCATGCCCCACTTAGAATTCAAGAGAGCAGGGAGGAATACAAGGGCAAATCAAAGCACAGTAATGTACTAAAGACATGCATGCATGGTTGTCTTCTGTGTTTGCACTTTGAATCCCTTTTAAAACGATCAATTCTCTGATAAAACTTTAAGATATCAGGGCTTTTGGTTTAAGCCTTTTGTGCATGAGCTAAAYGATTTCAAGTGGAATTTGAAGTGGAAATGACATTTCTGAGATTAGCCTCTCTCACCACCACACAAAAGATGAACCTGAAATGTTTGTGGTTCAGTGTTTTTTTTTTTCAATCAGTTCTCCATAAAAGAAAATGAAGTTAGTACAGTTTTTCTCAATGTGTTGGCA
>NW_013952419.1:2679964-2682672 GCF_001266775.1 Austrofundulus limnaeus
CCAACTATTTTTGGATGATAAACATTTGGATCAGGTCTACTAAACATGGGCATAGTAACAATATTTTCATACTACATTTATCCATTTCAAATATACTAACCTCCTCCTTTGTAACAACTAAGGCAAAAATGTAATTAATTCCGAAAATCATTTCAGGACCCCACCTTGATGTTTTGGGACCCCACTTTGGGTCCCGACCCCAACCTTGGGAAACATTGCTCCAGAGTATAAAGGTCCCCAAGCAGATTGTGAACACGGCATGYTTTTCCTCAGAGTTGACAACTTCGGACTCAACCTTTACACCCCCACATTAACAGCTTCATGTCCTGGAACTGTCTTTGTAAAGACTAAAAAGATACAGCTCGGCTCCCTATCACCCGGATTGTATGTTTGTGTTTGTGTGATTGTGGGTAACAACAATAGAACATGAGCAGAGATAGGGGATTAGAGGATTGAGAGCTGCATTAGATCCGGCAGGGACAGATGTGCAGACCGGAAGAGAGAGCAGCAGGTCGGGGTTTGGGGGGGAGTTGGGGTGGGGGGTGGTCAATGAATTGTCAGAGTTTCTGTGTTGAACGTGTTWTTTTTTTTTTTTATGAAAACATGCTTGTTTCAGAGGCAAACTGCTTTATGAGCGCCTGTCTGTGTCTGAGTCCTGAATAATACATATGTTGACCTACTGAGAAAACGTGGCCRGACTACATTACTGGAACCACTCAGAATCACAGAAACAGGAACTGTGGTGGTTGAAGCTGCTCGTGAAACATCTGGGCTCCACTCTTTTTATTATTGTTAAATGATTTTAGTTGTGTCATAATATGGTAGGTTGGGTCCACACAGATATAGGTCTGACTGCTTTGTGTTGCCAGGCAGAAAATCACTGCGGCTGTATTTTTGATTTATTTATTTATTTTAGAACGGATGGGATTGTGTAAGGCTCGTGCCTCCTCTAATCTGTGACCTTCTCACAGAGGTTTGCTGCTATTTCTATTTTTTTCCTTCTTTATGTCAAATAGGCTCAAATTTAGCTATAAATCCCTGTAAATGTTTCTAGCAATAAAGTTACAAATCAAACAGCMCACCACTCTGCCAGGGTTTATTCTGAATGGTCATGTACTGTGCGGTACAAAACTTTTGGCAAAGGTGGCAAAAGAAACGCTTTTTGTATTTCAAAATGTCTGCATTCTTAATCAGATGCCATATTGTTGTCATATTCATTAGTTATTTAATTTACAGACACGTTGGTCACATACAAAGAAAGTATTCTTATCCAAATATTTAAAAGTAGTAAAATATAATTTTTCTTCAGTTTTCTGTTGTTTTCTGCAGTTTCTGACTGTATAAAAAGGAAGTGATGATGATGTATTTCTTCAAGACATGAATAACATATTATGTAACTCAGTGTGAATGACAAGCTCAAAGGAGAAAACAATGYCACATACTGTCTTGTGTCTATTTTTTTACACAAAACCTAATAGTGTTATGATGCAGTTTGAATGTTCAACAAAGTCAGCATGTTAGTTTTTTAAAAAATCTCTATAAGATATGAAGAAGATCACTTGGAACAGCTCTTTCTGGGTTTGTACACTGGTGCTGCCCGTTAATGTGGGCCGTTCTGAACATGCTCCAGTGAATGGATTACATTTCAGCTGCCGGCTGTGTTTACTGCGATTTGGGAAAGCTGTTTTACTAACTGTGTCTGCAACTTGAAGTAACACGTAAGGCAATCACAAGTCTTATTAATTATCATCTTTAAAGCAGTTTAGGTTTTTGGTTTCCTCCTACTTTCTGTTGCACGAGGCCTTTCTTCATATCACAGCCACAGCTGAAAATAACCCAACAAATAATCATACTTCTGCACACCTCTTTTAGCTCACTCTCAGACTGAGTTATTTCTGGGTTTAACCTAGAAATATAAGCAAAACAAAGGACGCGTCTTTGTGCTGATCAAGGAATTACGCAGCTTTGTTTTCTCTGGTTCCTGGTACCACAGGAAAGCTAAGCAGTTGCAGCTTTTTAACTGTGATTCGAAAAGTTGAGCTGATACATGAGTGTGTCATTTTTAATATATATTTTTAAAATCTTTTTTGCAGGTTAACTGCTGTCATCGCGTGCAGCTTTAAATGTCCACTGCCATGGCCAAGCGTGAGGCCGGGAGCCCCAGCCCTGTGGTGCGTCAGATAGACAAGCAGTTCCTGGTTTGTAGCATCTGTCTGGATCGCTACTGCAACCCCAAGGTCCTGCCCTGCCTGCACACCTTTTGTGAAAGGTAACTAACCTTTGACCTTTAACCTTTTGTAAAGATATCACAGATCTGTTTATAGTAGTTTTGATAGTAAAAGGGAGAATAAAGTTGTGGTCTGTTGTTCAGAGGAAAATTAGGATTATGTGTTTAAGTCTTTTTTTTTCTCTGTGAGAGATTAAGACTACTTTTTAATAAACTGCAGCTGATATGAAGAGACCTGTGTTGTTTCCATGCACATTTCAGTCCCTGACTAACTAGAGCAGGGGTGGGCAATCGTGGACCTCAAGGGCTGCAGCCCTACATGTTTTACATGTTTCCCTGCTCCGATACCTCTTCCAAGTTCTGTAGTATGGAGGACCAAAACTGACATAATTAGAAATAAAAGCAGAAATAAATAAATGAACCTTTAAAATATATAAATACATTTAAAATTTACCAAATAAATTAAAAAGGAGAACTTTAC
>NW_013952419.1:2683100-2703256 GCF_001266775.1 Austrofundulus limnaeus
ACACAAATGCATGTACAAGTAAAAGGAAGAACAATTAATATATATTAAAAACAATAAAATTTTAATTATGTGTTCAATTATATAGACTAATTTGTTGGAAATAACCTGGAAAAATAAATATGAAAGTCAATTAAAATATGAAACAGGAGATAAAGTTCTCCCTTTTTAATTTAAATGGTGCACATAATTCTGCTTTTATTTCTAATTATGTCACTTTTGGTCTTCCATAATGCAGAAGCCTGATAATCATCTATTCATTTACAGTATATCAGGTGTGTTGGAGCAGAGAAACAAGTAAAACATGCAGGGCTGCGGCCCTCCAGGACCAGGAATGACCATGTCTGAACTAGAGACATAAAACATGCCTGCACGCTGCCCTCCTCATAGTTTTTGTTGAGTACAACCTTTAATTTTACGAGGAAGGATGTCTGATTCCTCTGATAAATTTTATTTTCAATCTTGCTATCTTACTTTCTCCCCTCAGCTGTCTTCAGAACTACATTCCTCCAGAGTCTCTGACGCTCTCGTGTCCAGTGTGCCGGCAGACGTCCATCCTGCCAGAGAAGGGAGTKTGTGCTCTACAGAACAACTTCTTCATCACTAATCTCATGGAGGTCTGACTCTAAACCCTCTTCTTTTATTAGAAACAACTCTTTTGTCACGTACAAAGAAATGATTAGACCCGTAGGGAAAAGGACAAAGCAAAGAAAAGTAAATGCTTTGTAATTGCGTGCATGTGAGTGATCTTTTCATGCTGCTTTTTATGGGAACAACTTTTGCTGGGTGGGAGGGAGGACATTCTTGCAGACTGAAGTCATGCTGGCCACTTCTCTTGGACTATTTGGACTTTAGGATATGTAGGTTTTCAGCTGAGCCCACAGTGGCAACAGTCAATGATAACCTGAGGATAAAGACAATTGGGAGAAAATGAGGTCAAGAAGGAAGTGAGCTAAAAGTTTTAATAGAAACAAATGTAGACTCACAAAACAAYAAGAAAAGAGAGTTTCGTGAACACAGCCATACAAAATGAACACAATGGAAAAAGGTCTTGTTTTGTTCCAGGTCCTCCAACGTGAGCCTGCGTGCTCACGGCCAGAGGCCTGCAGCGTGTTAGAGTCAGTCAGCGCTGCAGCAGCCGGGAAGCCCCTCTGCTGCCCAAACCACGAGGGAAAGGTGAGAAACCTTTGTTTACTCAGAAATACCTGAACTCAAACATCACTAAAATCTCCTAACTACTCCAATCATGCAAAATCCACCTTTTTAGCCCTAAATACATTTTGTCGTGTACCCCTCTATCAAACTGGAGCGGATCGCTCTGGAAGCTGGAGGGGGCGGGGTAGGAAACGTCTGGTTTGGATTTAAAGGGACAGCTTCAAAAYGAGTTAATCTGAGACGCACCTCAGAAAAAGGGGTGAAAGAGGGGATTGTGGAGTTACAATAAGGAGGAATTTAGGCCAAAGCACTGCAGTTCCACTTTATATAGACCCCAACTGACTGATTTAAATGTGGAAAAGAAGGATTTAAAAGCATGACAGGTCTCCTTTAATACAAGTAGTGCAAAAATGTATTTTTGAAATTATTTTCTTATGTGGTGCTCACCAGGAGATGCTGATTCGGTTTGTCTTTCTCTGCAGGTGATGGAGTTCTACTGTGAGTCTTGTGAGACAGCCATGTGTTTGGACTGTACAGAGGGCGAGCACCGGGAGCATGTGACGGTTCCTCTGCGGGACGTTGTGGAGCAGCACAAAGCTGCACTGAAAACACAACTGGATGCCATTCATAGCAGGTGGGCTCTCTATTTTGATGGGCTTTACAGAAACGTCTTCCACAGATTGATTTAGATGCTTAAGCATTTGGGCCTTCTTACAGCTGATACACTGCATAATCTGCCAACACATCAAACATTAAATTCAGTCTGACAGCTAGTTCTCTGTAGATTTGTCATTTTTCTTTTAGTTGCCCGCTGTTATTAACAACTTTTAGAGGAGAATCTTACACGCCTTCATCTTACAGGCTGCCTCAGCTAACAGCAGCCATCGAGCTGGTGAGCGAGATCTCTCGGCAGCTGAACGAACGCAAGAACGAAGCAGTGGCCGAGATCACCAGCACGTTTGAAGAGTTGGAGAGGGTGCTGCATCAGCGCAAGACAGCCCTTATCACAGACCTTGAGAACATCTGCAGCACTAAGCAGAAGGTCGTTTTCGCACTTGCATTTTTGGAGGATATCAATCTGTGGTTCTCATACTTTTTGYTTTTAACACTTTCTGTTTTGTCTCACCTGAGCACAGGTCCTGCASGCCCAGCTTTCGTCTCTGCTCCAGGGGAAGGAGCACATTCAGAGCAGCTGCAGCTTCACAGAGCAGGCTCTGAGCCACGGGACTGCAACTGAGGTGGGCTGCTTTGTTGTCGCTGTGTAGCTACTAGCAGAGTTATAAACCACGCTCAGACTTTATAACAATCGGTGACCAAATGTATGAATCCACTGAAAGTTAACATAAATCTAAATGTGATTATGTGTATATTGCAAGTGTAGGTGCTCCTTGTTCAGAAGCAGATGAGTGAGCGAGTAACCGCTCTGGCCAGACATGACTTCCCAGAAAAACCACATCAGAACGCTCACCTGGATTGCCAGGTATTAAAACCAGTGAAATAACTAATATTTCTCCATTCTCATCGTTGAAAGCAGGTTACATGCAGAGCAGTTTTGTCCATGTTTTTGTACAAATAGCAAAATGTCACATGACCATATCACTACCTTTCAGATCGGGTCGGCATCTGCAAATAAAACCATTGCGACCAACACAGTGGCGGAGCCAAGGGGTGGCCAGGGGTGGCCATGGCCACCACAGACAAATCTTTGGCCACCCCATTGGCCACCCTGTTGTAAACACCCCTTACACAGTGAAACAACCTTTAGGGGTGTAATAATCCTCCTGAACAGTTGGTGGCAGTGTTTAACAGTTTGAAACATCACCAAATTCGATTGTTTTCTTTGTGTACATAACATATGCCTATGTAATCTGACTTATGGTGACAAATGTTTATTTATTTATTTATTTATTTATTTATTTATTTATTTGTCACTATATCACAGTTTCATTTTATGTTATGAAGCCTGCATGATGCTCTGTCCCTTTTGGTTAGGAGTAGACCTATTGCTAAAGAAAAAGTGAAATGCCCCTTTAAATTCACTGTTGGTGGTTATTAATGCACCTGTTCATTGGGTAAAGTTATTTTTATTGGCTATAAACATGCAGTTGAAGGTCATCATTATTTGGCACAACGACATGTATTAAAATGAAAAATAAATCAATAAACAATACAAATGTAAAAAGCACCCCCAAAGTCATTAGATATGATAAATTCTGACACATTAACTTTATCTCAGACATAGCGGTGTGTTTAAAAATAGCATGATGAAACTAGTTTAATGAATAATCTGTCTCTGAAATAATTATTAAATCAAGTGTTTATTTATGTAGGTAAAAGTTTGTTAAACAACCTGGTAAAATACACCAGAATGCTGGAAAGGGCATCTATTTCATTCAAAATTTTCTTGGGGGGAGGGGGGACCCCCAGACCCCCCGACAATGTATCCACACACTTTTAAAATGGTTCTGACACCCATATTTATAATCACTGTCTGTATAACGACATGAGGAAATGACCAAAACAAAGATCTGCAGAAACTTTCAGGTAAAAATGTACGTAGTTTTCTTGGCCCCCCCATGTGAGTAGTGGTCCCTGTCTGGCCACCCCTGAGAAAAATGTCTGGCTCCGCCACTGCTCCAACAATAAGGTAAACTTGTGCCTGTCTGCTCCAGGTGGAGACTGAAGGTCTGCGGCGCTCCATCCAGAACCTGGGTGTCCTCCTCACCACATCCGCTGTGGCACACACCTCTGTGGCAACAGGAGAGGGCCTGCGACACGCAGCCACTGGGCARCACCACACCATCACTGTGACAACAAAAGACAAAGTATGATTTCTAAGTTGCGCACTAAGGTTTGATAAAMTCCTCCATTGAATTCTTGTTCATGCAAACCAGTCGCAGTTCTGTCGCACTGATTGTTGCAGGATGGAGAGCTGGTACGGACGGGAAATGCAGTTTTAAAAGCAGAGATTTTGTCTGTCGATGGCAGCCGGACTGCAGAGGCAGAAATAATAGACAACAAGAACGGGACGTACGAGGTGGGCTACACGCTACGCTCTGAGGGGGAGTACTCATTCAGCCTGTTGCTCTACGGACAGCCGATTCGAGGCAGCCCGTTCCGCCTGCGAGCGGTCAAGCCGTCTGATGTGCCACAATCGCCAGATGATGTGAAACGGAGGGTCAAGTCCCCCAGTGGGACGGGGGGCCACATTCGCCAGAAAGCGGTGCGACGGCCCTCCAGCATGTACAGCACCACCAAGAAGAAGGAGAACCCCATTGAGGATGAGCTCATCTACAGAGTTGGTATGACAGAGGAACATGTAGTTAGAACCTAGGGCAGAGCAATAAGGGTGGTAAATGCCATCCCTGACCCCAGGTGCCACCCCCAAATGATTGACAAGTGGGGTGGGGGTCACATGTGGCAGTAAATTGGAAATATAGTTAATGAAATTAGCTGTGGTGGCCATCTTGAAATTTGTATTTGCATTCAGGTTTTCTTGAAGATTATTGATGACTATATACCAGGATTTAGCTTAGTCTCTAAAATTGGCTGAAATATCTGTCTTTCTCAAATTAGCATTAGCCCTTAGCTTACAGTTGAGATTTCAGCATGTCGTGGAGTTTGCTATTAGCTACCACTTTACCTAATTTCAGCTCAAAGTTTCTAAAAAATAGTTGCAATTAGCTTTAGTGGCCATCTTGGATCTTTTATTTGCAATCAGACCTTATCAAAGATTATTCTCTTTTACTTTTATATACTGTACATTTTCAGCTGTGTATGGCTAAAATGTAAAAAAAAAAAGTTGAATCTGTAAAATTAGCTTTGGTTAGCTTAAATGGGTACTTGCAATCATTCATGGCTACACCAATACAAATTTCAGCTCAAAACAAATCAATTAGGACAAACTCCACCCACACAAACCAAGAAACTCCTCCTCTGTGCTGCAGAGACACCTACTTGAGATTTACACTACATTACCACAGACTATAAAACAAGGTTTTAAAGTGGCACACTTAACCCCAAGATTTTAGTTCATGCTAGGAGAGCACAAAAGTGAAAGTTAACTTGCCAAGAAGTGATTGATGAGTAGAAATTCAGAAATAAACACACCATTTATAATGTACACTGTTCTGTCAAAAGATCCAACCCAAAAACAAATGTCCACATTTACATTAGAACTGTTCATTGGCATGAAAAATGGCTAAAGCACAATGCAGTCTAAGAGGCTATACCATTTAATGCATTACCTGCTTCAAGCAAGTTTTGAGTTATACCTGTAGAGAAATAAATCAAATCCCTCATTTGCCGAAAAGTTAAAGAAAAGATTTTGAGGAACTGATTTTATGTCATCTAAAATTACCAGAGCAGAGAATTAGCCCCAAAACTCTTGTCAGACCTGATAAATTATGCTCAACCAAACTATTAATTGCCACATTGAACGAGCGCCTAATTGTTTTCTGTCAGGTTCCCGGGGCAGAGAAAAAGGGGAGTTCACCAACCTGCAAGGGATCTCAGCCTCCAGCAACGGCAGGGTGGTGGTGGCCGACAGCAACAACCAGTGCATTCAGGTGAGACTGCCCCACAGTGGGAAACACACACCACTGCAGCCGGGTTTGCCTCTGCACACATCTGTCATGCAGATTCCTGTCAGCCACTCAAACCAGGCCCCCCACGGTGGAACTGATTGCAGGTATTCTCCAACGACGGCCAATTTAAAATGCGCTTTGGGGTCAGAGGTCGCTCTCCGGGTCAGCTACAGAGACCGACGGGCGTCACTGTGGACATGAACGGCGACATTGTGGTGGCTGATTATGACAACAGATGGGTCAGCATCTTCTCCCCCGATGGCAAGTTTAAGGTAAAATCCCACATGTTTAATTTTAATGCTGTATATAAAACACATAAATACAGTTGAAGTTATCGGTGTCTCGAACGTGTTTTTGTCTTCCTCTGTCTCAGAATAAGATTGGAGCAGGCCGCCTCATGGGACCCAAGGGTGTGGCTGTGGATAAAAACGGCCACATCATTACAGTTGATAACAAAGCCTGCTGCGTCTTCATCTTTCAGTCCAACGGAAAGCTTGTGACAAAATTTGGAGGCAGAGGGACGTCTGACAGACAGTTTGCAGGTGAGGAGGAGGTCTGAACATTTACCAACAGGAAACATAAAGATAATCTATTGAGGCAGAATATAAAGTCAGTCAATTTAATTTTAATCTCATATTATCGACTCTCATTCATCCAGTGCTTCAAAGTTAGAACCCTACTTTGATGCTTTTCTATTTTATTCGTCCATCCATACATCCAAATTTGGCTGCCTTGCATGTCAAGGTTTTAAACAAAAAAGTAGGTTTTACTTTCTGCAAGTTTCATTAAATCAGTGGTTCATATTTTGCTAACACAAAGACATTGGTTGGTACTAAAAAAGTTTWAAAAAATCTTACACAATTTTAGTACTTAAAGGGGCAATATCATGTAAAATCAACTTTTTTGAGTTTTATATCATAAAAACATGCCCAAAGCCTTGCTTCGACTCATTCACGCATGTTTGAGAAATCCTGCAGTGTTTTTAGGAAGTCATGCTGAGGAGCAAAACGACAGGTGGGGACCAGAAACGCCTTTATGGTACTAGGAATGCCCCTGGGACGTGTCTTTAAGCCGAACTTCATCACAGACCACACCTCCCCACCCCACACACCCCACCCATGACTCCTGCAGGCTCTCGGCAGTAACAGAGCAAAGTGAAAGTGAAACTTAAACTGTCTGCTGAGATCTACTACTTCTCACTCAGAGACGCTCTTTTCAGATTCAAAATACCTTTGAGGAAATGTGTTTTCAGATGCCAAGTAAACTGCATCATTGTGCGCGCGCGAAACAACCCCACCCCTGTGCGCGCGCAACCCCCCACCCCGACTGAAATTGACGGGACAGAAGCGGAAGGTGGTTCTTAAAGAGACAGAGGCCAATTTCAAGGCTTTTAGAAGAGGAAGTGATGAGAAGATGAGTTTATTTTCTATTTAAACATAAAAAACAGCATTTTAATAACAGCCAAAGGCGACATAGATACTTTATTATGGTATAGTTTTTAAATAAATGCCTGAGAAACACATAATATTGCCCCTTTAAATACGCCAGGGATGAGTTTCAGCTACTACCACATCTTTTAGGTATAGCATTTTTCTTTTTGCTAAGCTTCAACATTTTAAGCCCCAGGAAGGACCCAGAGCAACTTTATGTCCTGATATTAAAATATAAAATGATTATTGATTAGCGGATTATGTCCCATATCACTTTATGCTGAAGAATCCAAACCCTGTATTTATTATGTAGAACACTAATTAATGGCTTGTCCCCTGCCATGCACCCATCCTGACCATCCTTGAGCGTTTTCCCCTTCACTTTTTTTTATCTTTATCTGCAATGATGTTGTTTCATTCTGTTCTTCCTTCTGTTTTCTGATTCAGAAAAACTTGGCCCAAACTTTAATAAATCTGGCTCAGTTTTCAGTAAGTACTAAGTGTGGCCTTGCTGCAACCTTAATCCCACAGTGCCCTCTGTCTAACCCAAATCCCCGATCACATGTCTGACTTCTGAGGAAGTCGACTGTAGACAAATGAATGGATCGAGCTGTGCTCGTACCATGGTGATTAAAACTTCCAAAATAATGAAAACAGATGAAATAAGGAACATTTTGTCTTGTGTTTTGTGGTTTTTGTGTAGAATAGCTATAAAAGAATAAGTGTTTTCTTCTGTTCTTGMCTTAAAATGAGTGTTAAGAGGTGTTGCGTTTAATGATGGGTAACTTAAGCCAATAAACTTTCCAAATATACAATCAGTAAAGCTATTTTTGACTGAGTTTTGTGTGATTAGACAAAGCATGCATTAACAGTGTAAAAACAGGAAGCTTCTCTATTAATTTTTTTATTAAATAAAGTTTAAAATTCTGAAAATACATAAAACATTTAAGAACCCACTTCACTCATATAAAACCAACAACCTGATCAAGCATTTTAACAGCCTACCGGTACTCACTGTGACATGATCTGGGGCAACTGTAATTTCCCTACAATAACCCGCTTCTCCTCCCACAGGTCCGCACTTTGTTGCCGTGAACAACAAGAATGAAATAATAGTGACGGATTTTCACAATCACTCTGTGAAGGTACAAAGAGAAAAGTCTGCTGTAAATCTTAGAAAAAGGGTGATTAGTGGAGACATAACCTGCCGACTGTCTCCAAAAGGTGTACAGTGCAGACGGGGAGTTCCTGTTCAAGTTTGGCTCTCACGGCGAAGGCAACGGCCAGTTCAACGCTCCCACCGGGGTGGCTGCGGACGCCAACGGAAACATCATCGTAGCTGACTGGGGTAACAGCAGAATTCAGGTACCTTCAGGGTGCTTTTAGAATATAAACTTTGACCATTTCTATGGGATAAATCTTGTGCCAGAAGGAATTGAATTTGAATAGCTCAGATTGAATCTGAATGTGCATAATTTGAAATTGAATGCATTGGTTTTAAAATAAATTTCACTAAATTGAAACTGAATTTAATGATTTGAAACTGAATTTAAAGTTTTGAATTTGAATTAATTTGCTTTGAAACTGTATTTTGGTTTATTAAAAATTCAGTTTAACTACTTTCAATTTCAGCTGCAAAATTCAATTTTTTGTGTCACATATCCAGGTCCTTGAGAGAGCCAGCCAGAGTAATCAAACACAGACCCACAGATTCATTAACTTCGGTGAAGTTTCCCTTCTGTAATGTAACAGAGTTGATGCAATACACCATAAAAGTGACAAAAATAGACAGCTATTTTATTGCAGTGATTAATTTTACCTTCAACTATAGGTAAATTAATTTTACCTATAGAAAATGTTGCATTCACATCCTGTCATGGATCAGTCAGTAGTAGCATTTGATCAATATGTGATCCATGATGTGATATAAATGTAACATTTTCTACATTTTTTACTCACTGCAAAAAATAACTTTGTTTTTGTCACTTTTACATTGAATTTTATCAACTCTGTTACATTACAGAAGAGAAACTTCACCGAAGTGAAACATAAATCTGTGGATCTGTGTTTGATTACTCTGGCTGGCTTTCTCCAGGACAAGGATGTGTGATACAAAAATCTGAATTATGGAACTGGAAGTGAAAGTGGTCAAACTGAAATTTTAATAAATCAAAATACAGTTTCAAAGCAAATTAATTCAGATACAAAACTTTAAATTCAGTTTCAAACCATTAAATTCTGTTTCAATTTAGTAAAATTCATTTTCAAACCAACACATTCAATTTCAAATTATGCACATTCAGATTCAATCTGAGAAATTTAAAATCAGTTCCTGCTGGCACAAGATTTATCCCATACGTTTCAAATGTATTTCTGCAAACACTATAAACCAGAGGTGTAAAGTGTTATAGTAAAGGGGTTCATCTGGTTGCACTAAACTGAGTTGAGTTTATCCAACTCGTTTTAGTGGAACCAGTTGTCATAACTTGGTAAGTTTAACATTTAATTTCTTAGATTGTGTATAAAAGTACTTATACTTTCTCGATTATTGTATAGAGTTTTATGACTTTTGCTTAAGTAGCCTACTTTGATTATCTGTGAAATTAATTCCTACCAATGTCCTTTTCTGTTAAAGTGTTTTTACTTTTACTTAGTTGATTGACAGCTCTGCTGTAAACTAAGAGGCATTTTGTTCTTGCATCAGGTGTTTGACAGCACAGGGTCCTTCCTTTCCTACATCAACACCTCCGCAGACCCTCTGTACGGCCCTCAGGGTCTCGCTCTCACCTCAGACGGTCACGTGGCTGTTGCAGACTCCGGAAATCACTGCTTCAAAGTTTACAGATATTTGCAGTAGACGGAGGGAAGACGCCGCTGCTTGAGTAAATTAATGTAAACTAAGAACTGCACCGTGCCTGCACACTTTAAAGAGACTCCATTCTCACAAACTCATATTCTTTGTTCAGAGTCTACATTCTTTAGTGGTTGTAATATCAGAAGATAAACGATAAACATATTGAGCGAGCAATGTTCAAAATCAGAGATATTTTGCACCGAACACAAACTCAACAAAATTATTGGTTAAAAAAATAAACATATAAATAGAATGCAATTTATTTCGCAGGAATAAATTGTTCTGTTATTTGATATTTTATCATATCTCTTGGTTTGTGTACCTTTTATCTATCTTTATATTCGACTAATTGATTTAAAATAAATGATTGAAGCTTACATTTTTATTTTCCTAAATGCCAACCAATAGTTTGCTGGTCTTAAAGCAAAAGTTCAGATTTGTTTTGGTGTTATGTAGAAATGAAAGGAACAGGTAATATCTTACCTGCTGCAGATGGCTCTTAGAACAACCTCAGTTTGGGGAAAAAAAAGAGACTCGTTGAGACTGTAGCGCTAATGGTTAGTTTTAGCTTTGTTGTACGCAGTTATTTACATACAAGCACAGACAGCAGCAGCATTTGGCTGTAGCACTTTGTGTTCACTTTGAGGCACTTCAAACAGGAATATATTTGACACAAAAAAGCAAAAATGAACACAGTTATGTATTAGCTGATAAAATAGTGTTTGCATAAACTGAAATTTTAAGAATGTAGTTGGTTTACGACATAAGCAATCCATATCTCACATTTCCACCATACCAACTTCAAAAAAATGTTTTGAACTGTTCCTTTAAGTTGCACTACCCTTATGGGAGGCAGGAAAATATAATTAGAGATTTGTTTTTCCTTTTCTGCATCATGTCACTTTAATTTAGTTTTAACCATATTTTTATGCAAATAGTTCTGTTTAAAAGAAGCACAACATCTTAACCAGCTCTATAAAAACAAAAAATCTGATTTTAAAATCGAACCCGACTTTTTGCACTTTTGTCTATTCATACCATGTCTATTGTACATATGCATATTTAGGTGTACATATGGATTTCAGCATCCATGTTATATCACTGTTTAACCTACTTATTTCAGCATTTAATCCAAATTAAGATCATGCCAAGTAGTAGCCAGCACGACTGAAACAAAAGCTGAACAAAGTTGTATTTTTTTTGGCATTTGTTAAATGTTTTTCAGAAGATTTAATTTATATTTGATTTTTGTAATATCATTTGTTCTACAAATTATTTTTGTAATTGCTGAATTCAAACATTGTCTTCATTTTTTTTTGCCAAATGTTGTAAATCTTAGCATTGAAATCTGTTTCTCACCACATTTTTTCCCACAGATTTTAAGTTCTGTTATGCAGTGACTTTTCCTTTTGCCAAAATGTATTGTTGTAAGTTAACATTGCACATAACATGAATATAATAAGATTATATATCATTTGCAAGAGTAATATATGTCTATGTATAGCTCATAAGTTGACATAATCAATAAATATATTGTACATTACAATCAGACTTCTATCGTAGCTGACAAGCACCTTTATCATGTATTTTTACAGTACTTGTATTCATTTGTCCTGTATTTTTGTGTGTATTTTTTAGTGTGGACCCCTAGAAATGCAACACCAGCTAACACACAACTCATTTTTTGCCTGTTTAGTAAGAACACACCCCCCCCCCCCCCGTCTTTAATTTGTTTGTTTACCTGTACTGAGAGAAACCCTCTTTATGAATTAAACCTGTTTGTTATAGTTTTATTATTTTGTCTAAGGCTTTTAATGTGTCTAACATGTCTGTGTGAAATAAAATAAGCACATTTGATTAAAATGCTACATCTAAGTTCTTTTATCAACATGAGCATCGCTGACAAATATCTAAATTAAATAATATATTTAGAAACAATCTGTCATTTTTGTTTTTCATAAGATTCATGTGACTTTTGTCAATTCTTGGATTAGACCACAGCACAAACCATAATTTTTCAGCTTCCTTTGATGACAATCCCAGGTGTTTATGAGCATCATGAGGACAAGCATCATTGAAATTACTTTTCAAACGTGTTTGACCATTTTATCTGTATTCAGGTTAATTTTAATACAGTCCAAAATTAAGGACAACCTGGTCCGTAGGTATGCTRTTGCTTTTTATATTGCCTTTTATGTTCTCATCTTAATAAAAAGGCAGAGAAGTCATTTCTGAGTCATAATCAAAGCTGGAGGCAGCGATGGCAAAATAAAATACCATTTTCTCACCTCCTCCTTAATGTTCTGGATAAGAAAACTGAATCAGCAGCTGATGTTGGGGGGATGGACGATTAATCAGAATAGCAAATAAAACTAGGTTAGTAGTGATGAACAATGAATGATTGTGAAAATACTCAACTATTTGACATTWCAGTTGAGGTTTGAGAGGAAAATTCTTGAATAAAAACCTTTTTATGCTTCACAAAAACAATTTATTGTTGACCATGAATTATTACTGAAATGTTTAAAAAGTATTTATCTAAATGTGTAAAGCTACAAACAATTAAAACATCACAGTATTTCCACAAAGAGAAGCTGAAACATCTTTTTTTTCTTCTTTATTCTTAATGAAAAATCTGAAAATCATTTATATACAGTTAAAAGGACCAAAACGAGCTTAAAAAAATCATCACAYTGTAAGGACATATTGGAAAATAATGGAAAGCTAAAGCAGAGCTTTCTAAATTATTATCTTAAAACTATCAGGTTATCCTCAAAAAGCTTCTTCTTTTGGCCCAACTTTTAACAACCTTTGATGTCTGAAAATTAAAATGAAAGTAAGCATACAAGTTGCCATTCTCTAAACATAAAATAAAATTAAAAATAACAAAAAATAATAAATTACAACTTAGTGTGATTGCAGACACACTTTCAGATCCAAAACAAGCTACAGATTGCAAAATAAAAGCTTGTAAATAATCAAAAAAATGTATAAAGCGCATCATATCATGCAACACAAAAATCATTGCGCTAAATTTAGAATACTAATAAGTGAATGAAAAAAACAGAACAATTTACCAATTTAGAATAAAAAAAAGCTGAAAGATGAAAAACAGGCTTTAAGATTTTAACAAATACAAATGTTGATAAAAAGTTTGACAAATTATATAACATTTTAACTATAAAAACACAATCGAATATAATGACTTTAAATAACTGATTTGTTTATTACTATTTWGTAAATTACTGAACAGTGTAGCCAAACTATTTCCCTAATAATTAACCCTCAAAGAAAACAAGAACAAAGCATGTATGCAGAAAAACTAAAATAAAATTCTTAACAGATTGAAACAATTGTGTTGACACAAACACCAATTACTCTGCTTTGACAKATCGACATGTACAAGCTAAATGAGCAATTGTTGGAGAAAGTGTCAGAAGTTCCAGCGTTTTTTTTTTTTTAACTGGATGTTTCGTCATTTACCGTTTCATCCCTGCAGAGATAAARAGCTCCACCTTTCTTTAAACAACCTTCAAAACAATATGGCTTCATGCTTTCAGCGTGAGACAAAAGGGCTGCAAACTCTTTTAGGAAACTATATAAAAACTGTCAATGGCTAAAAACTGTGTAAATAATTAAAATAAAAAGGACATTAAAAAAAAGCCATTGTACTAAAAATATTTGGGTCCGCAAACAACCATGTCGTTACATGTGGAAGTCTGAACTGCTGCTGAAATCCCTGGCTGGCTGAGAAGGTCAAACTGACCAACATCTATCAATGTGATATGTTAAGGGTTCTTCTACCAACTGCTCCTTTGCCTGGCAAAAAACTTACACAGTAGTTTGGCAAAATGGTTGCCTATGGGATATGAATTACATATGCTCCAATCAATGAGAGCATCTGAGGCATCTGCCACCCCGCAGACACAGTGATATAGCCCGCAAAGCACCTCTCCAAAGCCCCCGTTACAGTAAATCAGGGGTATGAGCCTACAGTAGGTGTCTAAATTGGAAATAAAATAGAAAAATCACTCCAAGATGACAACACACCAGATTATATTCATTTTATATGACCTAATATATATTTAGACATAAAATCAATGAGTAACAGCTGAAAAGCACACAATACAGGACTGTGAAGACTCAACATGACCCCATTACTCTAGCCTAGCCTATGAGAAATTGCCATTTCAGGAGTCAAACCTGAAAGAAAAAAAACGAGTCGACTCTTCAACAATCGGTGCAACCACTCTGTAAATCTCAGTTAATAATAGTGGCATATTTGCATCCTGCTGCCTGGATCATTCTTCCCTGGGCTGAAAAAAGGGTAGACCGGCTCATCAAAGCAGGTGTTAAACATGAACAGTCTCCGCATGGTTACCGCATCGTAGAAACTAAGACGCCCGTTGTCGTAGTCCAAATACACACCTACACGCGGGGAGTTCCAGTAGTCGGCGACGGGAACGCGGCCGTCTTCCACGTTGGCGTACAGCCGGTCCTGCAGGCACAGGCTCCAGTATCCTGAGGAGGGAGTGAGGCTGACAAAGCCCTTCCTGTTGCTGCATTCAGTGGTCACCCCCAGGTACCACACACCTTTGTCCCTCACGTCCACCTCCCAGTAGTGCTGACCGCTGGCGTACTGGGCTGTGGCAAGGACGCCGCAGAAGCGATTGAAGCGACCCGGCAGATCCGGCTCCTGGTTGCGAATGTGGCCCTCCTCCACTTTGGTATCGAAGTCTGAGATAAACAGGTTTAAGTGAGCGGTGTCTGGGTCCAAGGTGAGGTTCTGAGGCACTGCACAGAAACAGACAATAAGAGTTTAGTTCATAAGTTAACTTCTGRGCCGACACAATCCTACCTATTTAGTTGATCACGACTTAAAAAATAACACTTTATTTTTTGTCTGTTTGCCTCATTTAAAGCCTAAAAGCTGTCAATTTTTACTGCGTAAACTCACTGGTGTGCAGCACATGCATCATTTTCTTCCACATGATGAGCTGGAAAGGCCCTGAGAAGTCTGTAAATTCAGTCGGACAACTAACAGGGTCGAAGCTGSTGAAAATCTTGCAGTGAATTGCTCTGAAAAGAAATACAGAAAAATGCAATTGTAAAAAAAGACAAGACAAAGGCAGATTTGYTTTAAGTCGGACACTTTTAGACTACTTACTCTTCGTATGTTTCAGCAAGGCTCTGTCGGTAAAAAAAAAAAGAAAAAGAAAAGAAAAGAGAAAAGATGTGAATGCTCTGAACAAGTGTGAAACAAATGCAATTATCATATCCTCTGGACTATAAGTCACTTTTTTTCATAGTTTGGTTGGTCCTGGTTATAGTGAGGCGCGACTATATTTTTTCCTGTTCATGATGCATTTTTTGACTGATGTGACAAACTTTTATAGTTCATACTGACATGAACCAGAGAGGAAACATTACCGTCAGCAGCCATGAGAGGGAGCTTTAGGCTTGTGACAACTGTGGTATATGTTGTTCCTGTAGCCTACTGGTTATAAAAAATGAGCAGCAGAAAGAAAGTTTGGAGTGAATGAGAAACTTGTGAGGGACTTGAAAAGCAGAGGTTACTCTTGCTGCATTGAAGAAAAAAAAAAAAACGGTAATCACGGCATTTGTGAAATTACGGTTAAGTTTTTTGTTAGAATGCATTGTCATTTTATTTGCAACAACAATAATGGACAACATTAAACTTGAAGTACCAAAGACTATACTGGATGATCCAGCAGTATGACACAAAGGGCTCGAGGGGAGGACGACAGAGGACTGAAAGCTAAGCTAGCTTGTTGTTGCTTGCTGCGGTGGTTGTTTAGTTGTTTTGTGTGAAAACAAAAACTTTACCGTCGTTGCAAGTTAATCTCATCTGTTTAAGTTAATTAAGGCTATTCGGAATCCCAGGAGCTTCACTCATAAAACAGATGTGTTGGATGTGATTGTTTTTATGTCAACACATATATTGTGAAATTGTGATTTCAAAGATCAGTCACTTTAAACTGACCTCAAAACTAGTTTTTCCATTAAGACAACTGTGAATATCTGAAATAGCTTTGTCCGCATCTGCCACTTCTGTCTCGACGGCTTTCAGGTTGTCATCTATGGCGACCATGGTAGCCACTTCCTCCCTGTCCAAGCTCTCCAGCAGGGAATCTCTCTCATCTAGCAAGAACTGGACCAAAGCGCCAACGTCTGCTTCGATCTTCTCCTTCAGTCTTTGATTCTTCAACTAGAAAACAAGAGACGTTTGGACGTTAAGTTTGCAACTTGATCAGAGCAACATAATTACAGCGTGTGGGAGGTGTCACAGATTTGTATTAGTGTGTGTGCTAATGTTCTAATTACAGACATAAAAAAGTAATAATAATCTGAATTTTCAAATGCCAAACTTATTTGCATAATCACAACTGTCAGCCAGATTTGCCTTGTGCAACATATCCAAAGTCAAAACTCACATTTACTGTAAAGGACAACATGAACCAATCATTTAAAAACTTTGAAAACAATGTGATCAGAATAAAGAACTAATTCAAGTGGGTATGGAGACATTTCCTCAAACATGTTTAGATTTTTCAAACACAGCTTCAGGTATCGTACCCGCACTTCACTTTTAGTCCGCTGATCTGTGGCTCTGATTTTGATACACTGCGACTTATGCCAGTTGATCTCCCCCAGCCTCAGCCTCAACTCCCTCTGTAACAAATACACATCAGATTACATGAAACACTGCATGAAAACAGAAACATGCTCTGTTTTTGAGCTGCTGCAAATTCTGCAACACAAATACCACATTTCCATTGTTAAAAACTCAAATCTTACCTTCATGTCATTCATGACCTCTTGCACCGGTGTCACATCATGGTGTCTGAAATCACCGTGAAACAAAACGCCACGCAGTTACACAGCCATTTCCCATGCACGTAACTCAAAAATACCCTTAGTGTCTTGTAGAGCTTTATTAAATCCACATTTGTTAAAACACACTCTGCAGCTTCAACATGTCCTCCAAACTCACTGAACTGAAATGTCCTTGAGGTTTAATCAAGTGGCAAATGTAACATTTAGCTATCTGGACGTCAGCCTTGAAGACGACACAAAGTCTGGCTTTATCAGCTGAGTTGCTTTGCATTCCAAGCTCGCAGACTCAACTTTGTCTAACCAAGTCATCACGTCCCAGCGTGYCCTCCCACCAGCATTCCTTTTTTTAGAATGGGTTTTGAAACTGACTAGACCAGTGGTTCCCAACCCTGGTCCTCAAGTACCCCTATCCAGCATGTTTTACTTGTTTCCCTGCTATTCAGCAGGTCTTCAGAAGATTGTTAGTCCCTCATTCATTCAAACCAGGTGTGTCAAAGCAAGGAAACTTCTAAACATGCAGGAAAGGAGTCCTTGTGGACCAGGGTTGAGAATCACAGCTTTAATACATGTTATCTGATTTATTATTTACAAATAAATAACAAAGAATCCATGGCTTCCAAAGGTAACACTAAAAAAATAAAACTGAGGCAATATTATATTTTGAAAATGTCTCATCAAGCTCAGAGAAGCTCTGGAGGTGTTCATCAACATTTAAAGCAGTGATTTTTAGATGTTTCCCTGCTTTGACACACCTGGTTTGAATGAATGAGGGATTAACAATCACCTGAAGACCTGCTGAAGAGCAGGAAAACAAGTAAAACATGCTGGATAGGGGTACTTGAGGACCAGGTTTGGGAACCACTGACCTAGACGATGTAAGAAATTGCTTGTTGGCAGTGTTGTATAAAGTACCATAAAGTGATACTCGAGTAAAAGTACAAGTATCTTACCAAAAAATTACTTTGGTAAAAGTTAAAGTCTCCTTTAGGAATATTATTTGAGTAAGTCTTAAAGTATCTGATATTTTTTGTACTTAAGTATTAAATGTATCGATTTAAAATGAGCAGTTAGATTTTCTGTCAGGACATTTATTAGGAGGTGATCTCCCCAAAAAATGCTGAAATGACTACATCGCATTACAATGCTTAGTTCATGTTAAATTTAGGATGCACTGTACATATATCAAAGCTGCCCAAACCTTTTCTCCAAAACGAAAATCTATCTGAGGGCTGCGGCCAAATGTAATAATATAATTCATGAAATAGAAATACTTTTTAAGTACAGTCCTTTTATTTTAATGATTATGTCCTGCTGGAGTGTGACATGATTTGTTTGTGTACAAACTAATACGCTATCAGCGTTTTAAATATTTATACTTCTCATTCAACCACAATTAAATTCACTTTAAAGGGCATAGTTTATATGGATAGTATTTATTTTTATAATAACAAGCTGGAATGAAAACAAGCAAAAATGAAATAAAAGTAACGACTTTCTACTTGTAAAAAGTAGGCTGAAAAATAATTACTCAAGTAAAATACAGCTACCCAAAAATTCTGATTACGTACAGTAACAAAGTATTTGTACTTAGTTACTTTACAACTCTGCTTGTTGATCAGAATTATCAAACTTCGTTCTGCTTTATCATTTAACTTTAAATAAACAGAAAAAAACAGAGTTTAGTTCCACAAGCACAACATAATAAAAACAACTCAAATCTTTGTTTTTTATTTTTCTTACTAATTTCTGTGACAAATAATTAAAGAGACAATACCAATCTTGCCATTTACCCCTCTTTTCAGGGCATACCATTAATTAAACTCCTTTGACTGAATTAACCAACCTGTGAGCTCTGGACTCCCTGCAGACGACACAGATGAGCCTCTTGTCCGTTTGGCAGTAGAGTTTCAGCTCCTCGCTGTGGTGCTCACACTTTCCATCCATTTTCGAGGGCTTAGAAGGTGGAGGACACGGCGCCAGACACTCCAGATCATCCAATTTGTCCACCAGATTCTGCACCAGGTAGTTTTTGGTGAAAGTCCTCTTATTGAACACCTGAGAGAAAAAATAAAGAAATACAGAAAAACCTTGACGTGCATATGYAACCAAGTCTTGACCACGTCCACAGCCAGAAAAATACACGGCTTTATCAGTTTTCCATGTGCGTACGGAAGAATTTTACCCCACCCCTCTTTACTAAGCTGCTTCAATTCCTTGTGATTTTTCATACATTTGTTTCCGTGCAGCTCTCTTAAGATGTCATCACTACAGCATTTCTGTTAAGCTGAGTTCTTTTTTTCCATTTTCCATTTTAGCTGTCAGACAGATGGCCTCATATTTGACTATAAAATACTTCAGTAAACACAGAGAGCTCATGATCTATTCAATGACTGCAAGAAAAACAGTTTCTGTGGCTGCAAAACAAGCTGAAATCGTCATCCCCTCCACCACAGTGTGTGACAGCTGTTGAGGCGTTGCTGCCAAAATGCTGTGCTTGGTTTTCACCAACCGTGGCACAATGCATTATGAACTATCATCTCAGTATGGTTTATATACTTCATAATACTTATTACATCCATTTTTGATACCRTTAATAAATGACCAGACCTCTGACATGGCTCTACTTCAGTTATTCATGGCTGTGCAGCGTAAATATCAATATCATGATCAAACAAACGCCACTCAACCAACRATCACCCCTCCCAAAACAGAAACACAAAGCTAAAAATTGGAAAATCAATATCGGACATTAATATCGGCCCAGTTTTACATATTGGACCGATACAGATATTCTAAAAAATGACCAATATCGGCCGATACCGATATTAATGGCGATATATTGTGCATCGCTAATTAGATTAGTTGTTCCCACAACAACTTAATCACATTACTGATAGCAAATTGATTAGAAAGATGTACTAAACACCTCAAGCATAAAAAAATCATAAATGTGACGTGCATTTAAGAGTCAATAAAAAAATCTATTTACAAGGTGAACTTTTCCCCCCATGTGTGTTAAACAAAACCTCCTGCTCATATCTAACCTATCTATCCCAAGTAGCACGAAGGTTAACTGGAAAATGCAATACTCCAAAAATAAAAGCCAGGTGTATTTTTTTAATCAGCATGCAATGAATGCAAATATATTCTTGATTTAACTTCTTTATTGTTGTCCTCACTATCCCTGGTTTATCCTGCTCATATGTACAGTGGGGAAAATAAGTATTTAGTCAGTCACCAATTGTGCAAGTTCTCCCACTTAAAAAGATGAGAGAG
>NW_013952419.1:2704656-2710344 GCF_001266775.1 Austrofundulus limnaeus
TTTTGTCTCTCATAGTTGAGGTCTACCTATGATGTCAATTAAAGGCCTCTCTCATCTTTTTAAGTGGGAGAACTTGCACAATTGGTGACTGACTACTTATTTTCCCCACTGTACTTGCACAGTTTGGTTGTCTCCAGTACTGTATTTCTTAGTTCTAGATTGTGTTATTGTTCAAATATATATATATTTCATTAAAAAAAGCTTTACTTACACTGTAAGTAACAGTGAAGCCAGCTTAAACAGGTATCGTGGCAACAGCATCTCTACCTACGACGCTGCGTGATGTGAAAACTAGATATTAAATAATAACATTTAATTAGGTCATTTTCTTTAATAACATAGCTATAGAGTGGTCAGACATGATAACAACAACTCTGGCACGCCTTCGGTTGAGAAAATGGCAGAGTAAAAAAAATAAAAATAAAAAGGATAATGTGCCAACTTACCGTCCGGCACTGAGGACACTGATAACCGTAGTCTCCGCCATTTTCATCCCAATGCATACAGATGCAAAACCGACAGAAATTGTGGCCGCATTTGAGTATGACTGGGTCTTTGAAGCACTCCAAACATATCGCACAAGTCAGCTCTTTCTTCAATTCGTTTCCAGCTGCTGCGGCTGTCGCCATGTTTTGTAGTCAACACTCTCGTCAACGCTGCAGCCCAAGCCGGAAGTGACGAGAGAAGTTGGAGGAGARGAGAGAGCGCGCGCATTTGGGCTGCGTCATCGTCCGTCGGAACCAATCAGATTTTACGCTCGGACTTCCCATGAAAAAAACATTAATAATCCCATATTTGTGATATTTGACTGATCAATAAAACATATTTGATTTTACACAGCTAATTAGATATGAATGTTTAATCTCAAAMCTTTAACATGATTAGACAATTAAATAAAAACAGTATCTACATTAAATTACTGACGTTGTTGAACAACTTTGGATATTTGATGAGGATTTGTCATTTTACTTGTRTAAAGTTTACAGAACATTACACTTTTGTACGGTGGCCTAAGATCCTGTGATGCAGAAATGTTGGTTCATGCCTCTGTATTGGCTGCTTAACTTTACAGTTTTATTAAAAATGTTACAAATGATAGAACCCATAATGCATCCACAACTACATCGCTTCATATCACCAATCTCTACCCCTATTCTCCCAGAAAAAAAACTTWATTGTTGTCCTGACAATCAGTATTCACACAGGCTGATGAGATCTGGTAACCAGCTCCACGGTTCAGTCACCATCTCTAAGATTAATCCTAAAATGTAATCTTTATTGTTTTTATTCATGTTTTGCAAATTATGTGCATTCATTTAATGTATGAATTTGACTCAAACGTACAACTCAGTTCAACGACAACAACTTGCCAGCAGGCACCAGTAAACAATATTTATTTTAATTACATATACTTAAAAAACAATTCATAAAAAGACGAGGTGAATACCACAATTGTGCTGAAACTGTTGTGAACATGTGTGTGTGTGTGTTGGGGAGGGGTGACTGGTTGTGGTATATAATGTACATCACATTGCATAGCTTGTGTTGACGTGTGAAGGATGTTATGCAAAAAAAAGTGCACATGATGTCAGTTATGGTGTCACTTCCAAACTTAAGGCAAAAAAAAAAGAAAAKAAAAAATCAGCTGGATTTAAAATCTTCACATTTCTCAGTGATTCACACCTCAGTAACCTATGTTCATCACCACGCCTGCAAACCCTGGTAAAAATCAGAAATAAACCATACAGTGATTATTAACAGCACCATAATAAGACAAACATTTAAGGACATTAAYCTCAGCATGTCGTGTGCTCACAGCAAGGTGACACACAGGTTTAACAATAAACATGAACATATTTTTCACCAATGATACAAACAGATTTAGGAGATTATGAATGAGGTGTTTCTGATGGAGATCTATAAGCAGCTTTTTATTTGCATCACTTGTCAGAAAAACCCCCCAAATCAGAACACTTAAATGCTGCACATCACTTTAAAGTTTAGACAAACCTAATGTGAAAGAAAATAAATCTGTGAGAAATATTTGTATGGTCACGGCATCAAAACCTTACAGTGTAACATAAACATAAAAAGCAGCTTTGTAGAGCGTCTCCTCAGTCAGAAATGTCACAAAACGAAGCAAAAAATACAAAAGAGAACTCCTGARATGAGTGCCTTTTGACATACATGCCTCAACTTATGTTAAAAAAGTGTCTATTTTGAATAAATAAGACATTTCCACAGTGGATCAACAACAGTGTATAGTACAAAGACATGAAACACTTTAAACCCGTCACAGAGTTTACAAGTTGTCTGAATAAAACACAATATAAAAAAATGGACAATAAGCATTTTCAAAACTTTCCTTATCACGTGATATCTCAACATTTGAAACTGATTTCGGACTTATTAAGACTGAAGCAGTTTCCTAAAAATGACCAATTGTGTAGTGTGGCTAACCATGACTGATGCTATTGTGATTTGTTTACATTTTATGTCATGCATTGTCCTAACAAGTGCAATGTTTTATTTTGTGCTGATATTAGGTTTTAAACAGTTTTTTCATTGTTATGTTGCTAAAGGCCTAAATGAGACATGCGTTGCAAATTAGCTTAGATTATAAATGCCATAGTATGATATTTGTTCATACTTACTTGGATTTCAGCACTTTTATTGTGCTATTCTTGAAAACTTTAGAGTGTATGTGCAACATAACATTGGGGTGATTCTTTTTTTTCAGTACAACTGTTGCTTTAGGTGGGAACATCATTTTGTTTATTTTGCTGGTGTTCCACCAGCAGCACTAAATTTTTAACTTGGTCGGCAGGACGGATATGAAAAGTATTCCCCAGGTGCCTAGGACTGWCCTAAAGGATTAGAGTTTCTTCAGGCACTTTAACTTCATAAAACCAGAGGAAGAGACAGGAAATACTGCAGTGATGAATTAAACAGTAAACATGAGTGATAAGCTGTTTGATCATGGATGATTTCAATATAGCCTCCCCCATTAACAGGCACACTTATGAACACGTTTGATCATTTAGATTTTTGGCATTATGGGATTAATACCAATTAAAAATAAATAAAAATATATAAAACCCCCATAATAATCCCCATATTAATCTGTCCATCCGTGCCTTCACTGCTCAGACCTCTGAGCTGTTGTGGCAGTCTTGCATCCTCACCACAAGCATGGGCTCAGTACTGATGGATCCTTTCACCACCTCCTGTACCCCCTCTCTCCATCCTTCCTTCCCATCCTTCTGTCTGGATCTCAGCACTAGCGTGATGGCGATGATGACAAGCACGGTGAGCAGCAGCCCCACCAGCGCCCCCACCACGCTCACCAGACCCTCCTCGTCCTCGACTGCATTCAGCTCACCGGGTTCTCCCCGGCCATCGAAGAGCTCATTGGACCCCCCAGACCTCCGTTTGGTGCGGTCCAAGGCAATATGCATAATGTTGGTACCGCGGTTGCCGTCTACTCCAATGTCTTCGGCAATTTCTGGGCTTTCATTACCAGCAGACCTCCTCCCGCGGTAGCCCAAAGCAAACCCATCGCTTGCYGAAACAAAGGAGTGAGACTCCAGGCTGCGTTTTCCGATGCCTCTGTTAGCGTTCTCTTTGGAGCGAACTGTGTAAATGGTGTGTATGAACCATTCACGGCCTGCAGCAACCTGAAGAGAAGAGCAACAACAACAAAAAGAGAAAATGCATTATCTATGAAAATTTAAAAAATAAACTTTGGGGTTGGGAAAACTTTAAACGAGTTCAAACGTTTGAAGAAGGATTCTCTGGAAAGGTTAAGAACCACAATTTATTATCCTTTGTATAGATAGGTTTTGGAGAAATTAAAGTGCAATTCTGTCCAGGTTAATACACAAAAAGTAGCTCACAACTGTGGCTGATCGGTCAGGAAAAGAAACATGAAGTAGTAGGATACCTGGAACATAGCTGTAGAGTCCAGTCTAAATCCATCAGACCCTGGTTGTCTGACTAGAGACACAGCTGATGGATCATCTACTGCAAGCACAGCATTGAAACTGACATCACCAAACACACGAGCCTGAGTCTCTGGCTGAGCCTTGTCCTGATGACGTAAAGGAAGGTGATTAAYGCAATCCCTTGTTAGTCATTGAAGTGAAAATCCTCAGGATACTCACAAGAATCTTAAATCTGTAAAGCAGTGATGGGGAGTCAGCCAAGCAGCCGAATTCAAACTTGGTCGGGTTATATTTTGGTATGTATCCATCAGCACCAGTGCAGAGAAACACCTTCTCTATGTTGCAGAAGAAAGAATCCCCCAGGTTTTGCACCGGATCCACCATAACACGACCATATATGGTATCTCCTAAAACAGGTAGAAAGTGGGTGAATCTAAAATACTRAAATTTTGAATGAACTAAAAATCTATATACTTCAAAAAATGCCATCTTATTCTTTCAGTGCCTTCCAGCTTAAACCTTAACAGCATAAATCTATGTAATGCATGTACATTTCTACCTTCAGAAAAGGCTATGTCACTCTCTTGACCAAAACCCTTCGATCCATCAGAAAGCCACTGGTTCTTTTTGGACAGCAACARCATCTGAGTGTTCAAACTGAACTCCACTGCAACTGGGTCACTCACCTGAAAAAGGATGCAGCTGAGTAAGCTGAGTAAATGCAGCTAATAAGGAAAAACAAGGAAAAAAAATCCAATATCCATAAGATTTAATTTCTTACTTGCTGGAATCGAATGTTGAGGTCAAAAGTGACAGGTTCTCCTGGACTGCAGTTAGGTGGGACAGTGTATTCTATGTTCTGAACGGTTGTACAGGGGACCAGCTTTATCGTGTAAGTCCCAGAATAATCTCGTACCTGTGATGGGGAGAAATGGAAAAGCTTCAGATTGTATCGGTCCACTCCCCTTGTGTTGACTTCAGGTTGTAGATYGTTACAGAATAGGAGAAAATATTATGGTCCTACTGCAAAATCAGAAATGAAGGTCCACTGTTGGACAGGTTGGTTGTAGGTGGGCTCACTCCTCACTAGGGTGAGGTTAAATGTAAGGCCGGGGTGATCCACACTTATCACCATGGATGACATGGAGGTTTCTGGAAAACGTTGAGAGGTTTGTTAAAAAAGAAATAGATGAATAGAAAAGTGGATAGTCCAGTTATATCAGTTTTGTCAGCTTTGTTAATTCTACCTGAAGAATGAGACTCCACAAACAGACCCCTGAAATGAGCCCTGGTGCGGAAGTTTACCACCAAACGTCCCTGCTCATTGATGCGCATGCTGGTGGGATACAACGAACCTGGACAAAACAACGCACAAAATTTAAGAAAAAACTAAAGCTACTTTCAAACACAACTTTCTGTTAAAATGGGCTTACCCTGTAGCTCTGCCTGAGGGGGACTGCCAATGCCCTCCTTCCAGAGAATGGCTGTGTCGTACACAAAAGTGAGGCGGAGCTCCGACTGAAGATCAAAGTGCTGCCAGCCGCCGGCGCCCATGGGGGAGTGGAACACGTACGACACATAAAGAGGCACACGCAGGGTCACGTAGGACTGGACCAGGTTCAGCACCTGTAAAGAGGTTTCAACTGGCAGTTAGTGAAGAAGTGATGTTGCTTCAAATCAATCAATCAATCAATCAATCAATCAATCAATCAATCAATCAATCAATCAATCAATCAATCAATCA
>NW_013952419.1:2710439-2713597 GCF_001266775.1 Austrofundulus limnaeus
CTATCTATCTATCTATCTATCTATCTATCTATCTATCTATCTATCCATCCATCCATCCATCCATCCATCCATCCATCCATCCATCCATCCATCCATGTCAAAACAGTGCAAAGTCTAAATTGTAGTTTCTAATAGTCACCACTAGGTGTCACTGCTCACCAACAGTTTTTGGACTAAGTTGTTTGACTTCTACATGAACATCTTTTTTATTTAGTTAGTTATTAAACTCAAGGAGAAACGAAAAAAAAACTAATTAGCAGTGGATTAGTAGATTGTTTACAGCGCAAAACTGAGAGCGATTTTCAAACACATCAATCAAATATGTTCAGTTACAACAATAACACACTGGTGCTGAGGCTTTGCAAAGTTGTGATTTTAGTAGAAAAAGAATTCCTGAAAAAATATCACGAGATCTATGAGAGTAAGGATACAAATGTTGTTGAATTTTAAAATAGTAATAGTGCATGGGCTTGTTGCTCAATGTCACGATGAACAAATATATATTGCTAAAACGCTTCACAAATTGGAAGCTAAACTCAACCTTCAGTGTTTGTCTAGAAAATAATGATTCAGCTCGTTTGAATTGAGCACCCAGCTGGAGCTCCAAGGTAGGACCTGCCTTGTTTTTTTTTCTTTTCAGCACTTTTTGAACATAAGAAGAATAAATAACCTCTTAAGTGGCAGTGATCATCCACAACAAATACGACTTGAGGTCCTGATGGATGATGAGCATCAAGAGTAACTAATGTGCAAGTGGTACACGCTGCACCTAGTAACAATTATTTTCCCTTTGTTGCTTCTTCTCTTTCACTCACATACACACACACACACACATACACATAAACCCACCACACACATGTTCACGAACAAATAAAATCACATACATTCATCAGTCTGATCAGCAAAAAGCAGCCCATAGATCAAAGGCTGCAGGAAGACAAAATAGCAGCAGGGCTTAAGCAAAGAAGTACGGGTCTGAATACTGACCCAGGGTAGCAGCAGGACACAGTGTAAGAAATGCAGCAATGTGAAGAAAGAATATAACAACCACTACTTTGATGCAACAACAGTAAACAGGAAGTGAAAAATGGTTGCAGGAACTTTGCATCACTGTCCAAATGCTTTGGTGACAGAAATGTTAGTGTTGATATTCAGGAATGCAGGTATAATAAAAAATGGCACATTTAAACACGAGATTGATGGTAAGATAATCTTAAGCAAAAATACCACAGTTTAACAATTTTAAAATGAAGAATTATATATAATTAAAACATGTATCATTTGCTTTCATTTAATAAAAGGAATAAAAAATCACTTTTACTGTTGCGTAAATAATATGACATGTTGCCTATGATTATATTCATGGCCTAATAATTTAATAATGCCTAAAATAAAAAAAAATATAGTTAATTTTATTTTAACACACTGATATAAATGAGGTTGAGAGAACACAAGTCAACAAGTTAACGATCTGTGGCGGTACTCATGCCAAATTTTTGATATTTAAGATAAATCTCAATTTATTCACAAGTACTTAAAATAATTTCAGTATAATTACAGAGTAAAACTTTTGTTTTAAAATAATGATTTWAAAAAATGATTGTGGAGTACATTTTGAATATAATTTTACTATGACCAGCTTGATTAATGACACCATAGGCAGTTTTTTAATAGAAATATGTGCTTTTCACTTAGAGACCTGAAGTTATAGGAGACTGTTAAGCTTGACTGARTGTTATGTACTTAGAAACCCAGTTGTTTCTTTATAAGAAAAATAAGAAGGAATAACTGACTTCTTCTTACATAAACTCCACAAGATGCACTCAAGTGGCAAACTAAATTATTGCCAAAATTGGTTTATTTACAATTTTACAGTAACTAATCAGAATATTGTTCCTTCTATGATACATAGCTTTTTGTAACTGAGAACCTGACAAGCTGATGTTAGCTGAATTATTAGCCTCCATCTCTCATTTCCAGTTCTCAAAGGTTCCATGTAAATACAGGCTGTGGGAAGAATTTGTACCATATCTGGTAGGTGGGACTTGTTTTGTTTGAAGGTGTGTTTCCATGTGCTTTTGCATGAAAAGTTGTTTATCACAAGCTTGTCTACGGAGACGGTGAACACACAAAAATGCAGTGAGTACAGGCAGATATGGTGCCRCTCTGTCTGTGCGTCCTCACTCAGACAACTGTAAACAAGCTGAGCAAATAGACAGCAACACAGCGAGGGTCACAAATTCACACAAAGCAAACACTCYAACAGGTGTAAATACAAAACCAAGATTGGAATTTTTATGTTTTGGTCAAAGGTTCCACCACACACACACACACACACCTGTCCGTCTGTCCCTATGGTTCCTCCACAGTCAGCAAGCAGCTCAGACATGTGGTAGTAGCTGGTAAACTCCCAGAGGCACGCTTCTAGGTTGAGGTTCCTGTAGAAGCGCAGCGTGYCGTTTCCCCGCAGAGGGCCGCTGAACTGATAGGGCTCGGAGTCTCCGGYGCTCTCGGGGCTGCGCGTTGAAGCGGTGAGGAAGCCGTGACCCGTGTTGACCTCATTGAAGTCGAGCAAGTTGGAGCAGCGGTGGTTCCCGATTCGGGTTCCGTCGGGACTGAGAGTTAGGTCAAAGTTCACAAGCGGGCGAGTGGAGATTACTGGAAGCATACCTGCCAAACAAAAAAAAAAAAAAAGAGAGATGACTCCATGCAGGCGCGACACTGAGAGAAATGATCGCTGAATAAAAAGGAAACGGCTAAAATGCAAGAGCAAATCAAAACTCAAGTCATGACTGTAAGGGTAGTCTCTCACAGAGATGTGATCATTCTAGACCAGTTGGAGATCAAAAATTATGGGAAATTAGACAAAATTTCAGTTGAGGTCTCACTGAATTCTGAGTGTTTGCAATTAAGCGTCAAGTGAGTTGTGCTGCTGCATTTTGAGTAGCAATTTTTTTAAAAAATGATGGCAAATCTAGTCTAATAAAATGTCATAGTGCTTCATTTAAATGCTAAACCTTTACACCAGGGATGGGCAACTTAAATGATGGAAGGRGACACAATCTTTTTGTTGACACTACCAGAGGGCCACATTGTGCTGCACACTTACCCAAATGTAATAAAACAGCTATTTTAAAAAAGATGTGTGTATATATATA
>NW_013952419.1:2714456-2724533 GCF_001266775.1 Austrofundulus limnaeus
GTTGTACAACCATATGAGACCCAGAGGCAGAGTCGGTCGCAGCTTCCTTTTTTTCCTCCTCCTCCTCTGCTCGGCGCTCACTCTGCATGCTGTTCCCAGAGCAGGGAGCAGCAGCGGTCAAAAGACCTCAGAAACTCAAACAGATAGGCTTTAACAAGGCTTTAATAAGCTAAACAATAGAGCTACATGAGAAAACGTGTTCATAACGAATGAAAATAAATAATTAAATTGAATGTGTCCGTCTCAAATCCTGGTCCCCCACTCTCTTGTCCAACACTCTACCCATTGCCCTATTGGAGGCTTGTTGTGAAATGAGCTGCGCATTGCATAACAACAACCGTGATGGCTTTTTATACTGAGGAGGTGGAGCTTCACCCGGGGGTTGCTATGGGGCTGAATGCAGGTTCCGGTGGGTTGTCGTACAGCTTGTGACATAACAAAATGACGGAAGTATAAAACTTAACTTAACTTAACCTTTAATATACATTAAAATACATTTATTTACAGTAAATATGCCCCTGGGTGCATTTATTTGGTCCTAGGACTGTTTTTTAAGAAGTACATACACAAAGTTGAGTAAAAAAAAAACTTTAAAAAGTGAATTTTGCATAATAGGTCCCCTTTAATATTTTTGCTGGACATAGGCAGGCTGGACAAAAGTCACAAACTGCCCGCGTGCCGCCAGTTGCCCATCCCTGCTCTAACAGGAAGGCAGATTTAGAAAATTCCTGTTGAAAGTGCTTCAATCTGCACCAAACGCTACAGTTAGTTCCTGCCGTTGTCACAGTATTTATGCTTGCATAAAACCATAGGATTTTATGTAAATAACTGTGTAATGCAAAACTGACAGAAATGGGTTTCTAAAATTTACACTCTGCTAAGAGCTTTTTGAGATTAGAGCTGTTCTAAAACAGCAGCAGCTCACTTTGGGTTTTGGTCCTGCAAGGACATTACCTCACCAACCTCATCAGAACTAATCAATATTTCTCCAAACTGAGGTCATTCAAAGAGCTATTCAAAACAGATAAAATATCAGTTGTTTATGAGCTTTTCACAGAATCTCATTTCAAATGGTGCTTAAAGTAGAGATTCTGATGCAGAGTTTGATACACGCTGGAAGGATCAATGTTCTGCTCGTCATGCTCCCGAGGATCAGCAAATGGGAATATTACATGCACTACATTAGACTTCACCGCCTCTTCGCAAGGACTCCTGCCTCCAGCTCCAACTTACCGTCTATGTGAGGCATGGTGACGGTCACTTTGATGAGGTTAGGGTGTTTTGGGTCATCTGCTCCAGTGTAGCGAAGCTTGGCAGAAAAAGGCTCGGCGCCGACAGTTCCCCTCTTGCGTGGCTGGCACATGCCTTTCAGTGACAGAAACACAAACTCAATTCTGAATACAATCGCAGACAGAGGGGTCTTGAAGAAATAAAAAGAGTTATCTTAACAGCTTTTTTGTCCCTTATTAAACCCATGTTTTAGTTATTTTTAAAAATGCAAGCATAACGTTACATACATTTTCCATATAATCATTACTGAGCCAGGTAGCAATTTTCACATTTGTAGGAATTTCTTGTGGCCACCCAGAGAGAGCATGCCAGAACCTGTTGCTGTCTTGATGTGTAGGTGGACTGAGTGCAGCATAAGTGATTGCTTAGCAACAATGAAAAAAAACATTTTCTTTCTCCCATTTCAGAGAAATGAATGATAGCTCTGATCCATTCACAAAAGACAGCTTGTAGCAGCATTGAGTTATGATTCACTGAAGCTGATGTAAGAGGTGAACATGGTGCAAGTGCCATTTGCCTAATCCTATAAAACACAACRCATATTAGAATATTAAACAGTGTAGAAAACAAGATCAGCCCTTCAGCTGCAAAAGGTGCTGGAAAATTTGCGAATGTGAAACCATTCAAATGTTCTATATTCCTTCAAACATGTGAGCCAAACCAGAATAATTCACCAAAACTGGAAAAGTTAAAACAAAAAACTTTCAGACAAATCCTGATGCGGACAATTAAATTAACTCAATTACAAACATAGTCACAAAGATTGTGTTTGATATATTCACTGTGAAACCTCACAAGAACTATTACACATCTGTGAGCGTCTAAACATGAACATTAGCAGTTCTGTTAAAATTAGAATCAGGTGTTTGAAATAATTTCGGTGACAACACTGTCACATTAAAAAAGTTAAATTTGTCAAAGTTTGATCTTCTCAAACTAAGCTTCTTTATGGGCGCCGAGTGTAAAATAAAATGTTACAGTTTAGCTCACTTCCTGAGTGTAGTTAGAAAATCTCCACTAACATTTTTTAGCACACTGTTCTCACAGTTTGCAAATTTTTACTAACTGTTAAATTTAAATGGTAAATGTTATGTGTAAATGTTAAATTTTAAATCTAAATGTAAAGTGTAAATCTTAAATGTTGTGGTTAAATGTTGAAGCGTAGCTACATTATTATATGTACGTATATATTATGTAAACATATATTCTATACGTATTATGGAACGGAACAGTCTTTGTTGTTGGTGCTCAGTTCATGTTGTGATGTCATCATCCTGCGACAAAAGCAACCACTAACGATGCTGAAAATAGCATTTAAAATCCAAATTCAAAATATATTTATTAAAACCCACATGGACGGTACCTGCAGTTCAGCAGTTTGAAGTGCAACTACAAGTTTGATGTCTTGTAGAGAAGTGTAGGCTGTCAGCAGCGTTAGTGGATGCATTTGCTTCAGAATGATGACGTCATATAAGAGTCGAGCACCAAAAACAAAGGCTGTGTTCCATTCCGAAATACTTAAATACAAACTTCAACACTTAAGCCTGAAACATACTCGMTCCGACGCCCACGGGTCGACGCGCAGTCACGTGGTTGTTMGGCAGTCATTTTCGCACAGACCTTTCATAGTCCTTACGATACCCCAACGCCGAATTCGGGAAACCCCCCTCCTGAAACATTCGTCATTGCATGGAGTTCCCCCGCAACAGCCGATAATGCAGAAAAAAAGTCAGATTTGTCACTCACCCGACATATTTATCCACATCTGCCCTGGTTAAAGCTCCGCAGTTTTTATCAGTCAGATTCCTCCGTGCACAGCATCTGTTTATCTCCATTCATGAGTTTTTCACGGAATGACTATCTTTATAAAACTCTACTTCCAGGTGTCGGYTCYGGGAGCGAGTCGGGTTTTTTTTYCCCTCTTTTTTTTACGAGTGCAGCAGCGCTTTCAGCACAAACAAACAAGCTATAAGTTTTTCACAGTTTAACTATCTTTTAAAACTCTGCTTTCTAGTCTAGGAGCGAGTCGTTCTTTTTTCTTTTTTTTCCCCCCGAGCGCAGCACAAACAAACACGCCCACGAACCCCAGATCACTCACAAATTACCGTCGACATGGGAGGGGGGTCAAAAAGTGCTGCCAGCAGGTTATGCCAAAAGGGGCTGTCGACACGACACTGAGAAGCCCGGTGACGTAATTTTCGTCATTAAACTGCGACAACCCGTGCCGAYGTCGGCAGTTCGCAGCGAGTATGTTTCAGGCTTAAAACATAACGTTTACCATTTAGTAAAAATTAAAAAAAAAGTAGCTAATTAACAATAAAGGTTAGTGGAAATTTTTCAACTAGGATTTTACACTCAGAAAGATAAATAAATAATGACAATGTGTTAGCGGCAATTTTTTAACACTTTATTATACACTTGGTGCCCCATTCTTCTTAAAGTGCTAGGAAAAACAATTGTATGCAACACACTAAAAGTGACATATAAACTGGTGCTATCATGATATGGGCCGGTGTTTTTGGCTTCTGGATTACAAGAGCCAATTATTGATAGAAAAGTCATTTTCAAAGAAAAAATAAAATAAAATATGAATCTGAACAGAGTTTGCCTGTTCTGTCTGTGCATGCATGGGTTTTCTCCAGGCACTACAGTTTTCTCTCGCAGACCAAAAACGAATGTTAAGCTAACTAAATTGTCCTCAGGTGTAAGTGTGAATGCTTGTTTGTTTCATTTGTCTCAATGTGTCCTTGTGATGAACCTGTACAGGGTGYACCCCTCCCATTGCACTGTGACCTCTGTGACCCTGAGAGGAAGACGTGAGTAAAGATAATGAATGGATGAATCTGACCAACATTGGTGAAGGATGATTTTATGGTTGTGTAAAAGTCCTGACATAAATCCGAATTATTTATTGTATCCTTTTATGACAATATGCATTGATCTCAGTAGGTTCCTTTATGTAACGTTAATCAAAAGTAATAAAAGAATGAGAAACAATGGGCCCCAAAGCTTCAAAAAAACTGTGTTTTGTGCAGTACTGCGGGTGCATTTGTTCAGAAACAGAATTCTTGAAGATTCATAGTGTTTGGAGATCAAAACTCTTTTCCCAATGCAACACAGGACCAAATCCCAGTGGGATCTTTTTTTCCTCTTGAGAAATAAAAAATGCACAAAACAGGATTCACACATTGTTCAGTTCCTACCTTCCTCTATGCTGATCGTGACAATGGGGCTTCTGAGCTCTAAACCCTCATCCCCGTTGGAATTAACAGCCCGAGCGGCACACTGGACCCTYGAGCCCGCCTGGAAGTAGACCGAGTCCAACGTGATCATCTTGGAGGAAGTGAAGAACGTGTCAAAGTCTACCTCCCTCGCGGGACTGGTGACGCCGTCGGGGCCTGCCGGGGCGCTGATGAGCCAGCGGTAGCGGGTCAAGGTGTTGTTGATGTGCTCGCTGACACAGATCGAGCCCGTCTTGTCGTAGTCGGGGTATTTTGTGTCGCAAGCCTGGAGAAAAGATAAGGGAACGCAGCAGGAATGGGTGGGCAAGCGGTGGCAGCAGAGAGACGGGAGGGGGGGGGGAGATAAAGCAGATGCTGAAGGACAGATGGAGATCGAGAATGTGAATTTACCACAGAAGTGACTCTTGTCAGTAAAACCCAGATGTCTCAGCGTGTTATGGTCTCATAGTTGAGTGCTTACAATTAGCTTTTAGATAATTATCATGTGGAGATAATGAATGGTAAGGGCGAGCTTTAAAAAAGATGCTGTGGATTTGCTTTTAAGCCTATTGACACTAAGCCTCCTGGTGCAGCACTCAATAMTTTTTTTTTGACATGACTTTTTCATTTTATCTCCTTGGGGAACCTCCCACGCTGCTGACCACATCGCAAGAAAATAACCACACTTTTACACACACACATGCTCACAGTCCCAAACTCATACAGCAGCCACCTGAGGATCAAATGACTTAACACATCACAAGAATCCATTTAGGCGTCTCACTGAGTCAGTTTTGAAGGGGAAGATATTCTCCTGTGGATGAAAACTTGAAGACAGGCTTACTAAACTGTGTTTTTTAATGACAAAAAGACMATAACACTGAGGAGAGTTTACCTTGGGTTGAACAAATGGAAGTATTTTGCTTCTGCTTCCTTCATTACAGGATGAAAAAAAGGGAAAAAAATCTGTTTGGTGTTGAGATGGATGTTAGTTTTTCGCCCTATTTTTATTGAGCGAACAGCTGAATATTTTTTTCCAAAGATAACCGAGCCATGTTCCTGAATAGYGTTAGACTCACTGTGACGCAGATGACAGGGTAGCCGGCTGGTGGGTGGAGGTTGTCTGGTGTCCTGGTGGCATCGTCGTAATGGCGCAGTGACACAACATGAGGCAGGGATGGGAAGGTGACGTCAGCCATGCTGTTGGACTCCTCAATGTAAACTATGACTTTAGTCACCTTTTCCATGCGGAGTTTTAAAATGAAAARCAGTCAGTGAAACTTGTTATTCAGTTCAAAGCTCTTAACTAATTGCAAACATTTTCTTTTCCTACCCACTATTTTTGTATTTATGTTTCACCATGTGCAGGTTTTCTTTCCTGTCTTAAGTTAAAGGACTCGCGCTCCTTGCAGGAATGCATAACACCTGCTGYTTTTCGTCTCTCAACATTGCCATTTCTCAACACATCTGGAGTGATTAGTTCAGAGTTGTAGCCAATTGGGTCAAACTTTGGAAAAAAATAAAAATACAAGCCTTTTTTTTGTAATATGTCACACTTAGAATATATGTTGTACATGATTCTYAGCTAAATTTGCCCTAATATCTGGAAAAACTGAGTTATAACTATTGGTTAGTGTACATTATTTGTAGTAGCCATCTTTAATTGGATTGACTCAAAAAGTAAATCAGTTGCAGATAAAYATCTAGTGATTGCTTTTAGGAAATTTCATTAAAATCTGTCCAGTGTTTCAAGAGACATTTTGTTTACAGAAAAACAGGGTTGACTCCAACAGTTAATGCCAGCATTTTAGGCAAGGATTTGAARAAATGAGTAGCACTTGGAATATATATGTGTTGTAAATTACTCTCGCTCTAACACATCCAAATTTTAGCACAATATCTGTAAAACTGGCTGACATATCGCCATTTTGATGCTTTCTAATATCAGCTGRCTGTGGTGGTCATCGTAAACTGGGTTGAGTCCAAAAGCTAATCAGTTATACCCATATATCTAGTGATAGCTTCCTGAAAATTTGATTAAAATCCATGAAGTGGTTCTTGAGATATTTTGCTAACAGAGAGAGATGACTTCAGTTTGTTAGCACTCAACTGCACTGCTGTTTCTTCAGCACATCTTTGGACTAAAGGTGCATAACATCATTGGGACTGACTTGGATATAAATGTGGTTTCTCTCAACATTTACACACACATCCATCACAGTCCATAAAAACTTTAACAAAAAGTGTAATTATTGTGTGAAGATATAAAAAAAACACAGATCTGACCTGAATTTCAGCCACCATGTTTTCGTCAGGCTTAAGATGTAGCAWAAACGCTTCCCTCATTTCTCTGACTCCATCAAACAGCACCTCCACCTCCACAACGTGTTGCTTATCCCCCTKTTTAAACTCAATATCTGAGAAAATGCAAAAACACTGATAAACACAGCTGATGGACTGGAGATACAGCATCACAGTGCAGGAAAACATCAAAATGAAAACTGGAATCATTGAGCTGATTTTGAGTAAAAAAAAAAAGCCATAATCATCAGAGCCAAGTTTCTCTCTTTTATGTTGAATTTACAGATTATCTCGAAAAAGTACAAGAAGCCAGTATAAGTAAGACAGATTTATGTTTTATTAGCCCCTCAACAAATTTCAGTTAATGCATAATTGCCAGAGGCGGTCCATCACTTTGCAAGGTAAGTACCAGACCTTTGCATAAGAAATGTGCTGCTGAGAGATAATATGGKGCAAAATGATAAATTCAGTATTGTGTGATTCAGAACTGCTGGGGAAATGTAAATGTCGGGTGCACACAGGTATGTTTTAAAAAGCCTGAATGTATTCATCCAGATATTTTAAGTCTTGATTGAACTGAATAACGTCCACCCTTCTAAAGGCTGAATGAAAAGATGGGAAKATTTCACTTGGACTTGCTGGGAATGAAGAACAGTGAAACTCTATTAAAATTACACGACCTTTCAAAAGGAGTTCAGGAGAAATTTCTTTTCCAATTTGGGATGAAATGAGAAATTAACAAACCTCGGCAAAATGCTTCCCTATGGTCATTCTCATTACCTTCGGAGTCAWATGGGGATCCTTGTTAAACAGTGGTCAAAAAAAAATCGATTAGTGCCTGCAAATTCATAATAGAAAATTATAAAGGAAGGAAATGTGGATGAAGTTTTGATCCATAGCGGGGTTGTAGAGTAATAAATTGATAATCCCATTCCCAAAACATGTATTTCCTGTATGTTTTTTTCAGATCTACATAAAGTGATGGAGGTGAGCAGATTTTGAAAATATAGACAGAGAAATGCTTTGGTTTTTTCTGATTGGTTGTTTTGCTGTAAAGTGAAACCTTTTTTCGATTTAATAATTTAAAAGCATTTGTTTGCATTTATTTTTACGTTCCGACAAATGTGTACAAAACAGAAAGAAGTAGACAGAAAGTAAAAAGCAAGTCAATGTCAACAGTAMAGCCATCAGAACTGCTTTAAACTCAGCAACTAAACATAATGCTTTATGACTCACTATTGCTTTCCTGTTTAAAGTTTCTTCCAAACACTTTACTTTCCCTCTGGGATAAATAAAGAAATCTGGTTTACAATCAAACAACTTCTGCATAATTTGTATTTTAATCTATCCTATTTACAAGCTCTTTGTCTCAATTAGGAATAGTGTGATATTAAGTTTAGTATTTGCAACTATGAATCTTTTTTAATTATTTAACTTTATATATAATGCAATCCAAAGAAATAGATTGAGATTTCACCAATCTCTTCAAAACATTGCTCTCTGAAATGTACTTCTACGTTTAATTTTTTACTCATGTTCCTTTTTGGTATGGTTTAGCTAAATTTAGCTGTTTTGCTGAATTTAGTTCCTGTTCTGCTAGTTTAAAATGTACTAATGCATTCAAAGTAATTAAATCAACTGATAAAACATTATTAAATATTATTTTTTCGTCCCCCATTTGTGCCCCATGAATGGCGCCTTTAGCGTTGGCCTATATTGCCTATACCATGGATTGCCATCAGGCCTGCATTAACATAAATCTTTGCTTTATTTCAATGTTAACATCCAAAAAAAATAAGTGTGAGGTTTACCTTGAGACACAGGATAGTAGTCCTCCCCTGAGACAGCTGACCCGTCTCTTGTGTGAACCCGAACCACAGACACTTTTGAAGTGTCGCCCACTCGGACCACTGGGATCCTCACAGTCGCCACAGCGCCACTTTCCTTTGGTTCACTGATGCTGAACTTTGTTCCCAAAAAACGAATTATGGGTTCTGAAAACATACAAAACAAGAACATGATGATTGTTAAAATTGAGGATGTAAACCATCAATTTTCTTAGTGTGAGTCATTATAATTTACAGCTATAAATGAAATTATACGTCTTCCATAGTTGTGGGCTATGTTTCAGGCAAATCTTCCAAACCACTGAAACAGTAATTAATCTGATTTTCAGTCGACTGATAAATGCTTCTCCATTACTCTGCCCCCCCTTCATCTCACTTACTGTCTGCAGTGTCCTTGATTTTCACCAGAGCCTCATTCAGAGAACCCACTGATGCGCCAAACCCTGAGTCGCTCTTTGGGTTTCCTAAGACCAGCCGCAGCTCCTCTCCATCCTCGTACAGCGTGTCATCAACCAGTGACAGAGTACACGGCTTCTGCACTTCACCTGAAGGGTACAGCAACATGGTGGAGGAGAAATGTCAGAAGGAGACATAAAAAAGCAGGTTTCTTTTTTATGACAATTGATATGCTTATAACAACTTAGATTTTTATTAATGTAAATAGTAACCTCTTCATTTTGTTTGGTAATAGTGTCAAGCAGCTATTTTCTCATAAAATACATAAATGACAAGACAAAACTGCATACATAATTTTGAATAAAAATCTGTTTCTTTGATTTAAAAATGTAAACTCCCTTCAAAAAATATTCAAAAATTTAAATCTGTGTAATTTCTACCTGGTAAGAAGCTGATGATAGATGCATCTGTGTTGGGTCGCTCGTCGAAGTCAGCACCGACTTGTGCAGAGCTCTGACGGGTGTAACAGCGGACCGAGGATTTGTGACGGATGTCGCCGCTGCGGTACACGGTTACTGTGACCTCACCGTCACTCTCCTCTCCGGTGTAAACAGGCTCACGGAACTGGACCTTTGGCACTATTGTTCAAAGGAACGCAAACAATAGTAACTTTTCTATTACTGATACTATATAAAAAGCACATAGAACAGCAGAAATCACAACAAAGTTTAAGTTAAATAAATAATGCTGAAAAATGTTATGAAAACCTTGATGTAAAGGAAAGAAAATTTATTAGTTTTTAGCTGGGTTGTTAAGGAGTTTACAGACTTTGACATCTTCTAAAAGTTTGTAATTATGTAAGAGACAAAATCCAAAACCATTTGCAAACAAATGTCTTGGTAAGGTAAAATTTACTGCATGATGATCTGATGAGTGATCCTCTGCTTGTGTGTAAAAACATGTATAGGTTGCCTTCAGGCCCAGGCCTCCCTTGAAAAAGAGCTCTGAGATCTCAGTGGGAC
>NW_013952419.1:2725748-2726799 GCF_001266775.1 Austrofundulus limnaeus
TTATTATTATTATTATTATTATTATTATTATTATTATTATTTCATAAAGAAGTATTGCTTTGGTGTCGGGGTGTTTTAGGCTGCTTATTTAAGTATGCTACTCTGACACGTTTACTATAATGCTATTAAACTTTGCATGCTGGTTCAGAATTTTAGGATTAAACAGGAAGTACAGTGAAGGTTGGGTAAAGATGAGAAAAGTTTACAGTTTTCTCATAGTAGTGGCAAATAAAAAGATAAATAGTCAGGGACCACTAAACCTGTCACGTTTGTATTAAGGAGTAATGAAACAATCTTGTGCTGATCCACTGAGGAGATGTTGACATATTTCAGAGGGTGTATGAAGGACTAGAGGCAACAAATGAAAAGATTAGTGGATCATGAAGCTCTCTGGGCAAATGATCATCTTCACCAAATGTCACAGCAATTCATCCAGTGACTGTCAGGACATTTCACTAAAAGAAAACAAGGCGAGGCTGCAAACAGCTGAGGAAAAAATCRGGTGATTATCAACGTCAGGCCTGGAGACAACGAATTTATGTATGATTGAACGTTTAAATCAGCATGGATAGAAGAAGCTGCTGAATCTATTCCCTATAGATTTTTCCATGCTGCATCACATAACTTGTCTTTAAGCTATAATTGCAATGTGCTGACACACTTTTCAGCTCTTTACTGGCAATATCACAAATTAGAGAAGATAACATTTGCTCTTCAGAGGCCCGACTTGAGGTTTTATGCGATTTGACACCTTTATGGAAGCCTGAGAAAAAAAAGTGTGACCTTATAATGTGTGAAACCCTCTGACTTGTTCAGCTGTGGAGGTGCACTTAGGACTTTTTTTTCTTTTGGTTCTCCTTTCACTCCACACTGAAAAAAAAAAGAATTTTTGGGTGTAGTAACATTTATTTAACTATTCTTTTAAATTTTACAAAAAAAATCAACACTTCTAAACTACTAGAATTTACTAAATAAACAATATGCATTATATTATATATCAATACTACTGAACACAAAAAGTAAATGCTAATATAATTTTACCAGTAATATT
>NW_013952419.1:2729233-2734225 GCF_001266775.1 Austrofundulus limnaeus
ATTTATAGTATTACAACTAAAACCGTTTTTGACGCCGCCACCGCAGTTTGTCCTTCATGAGCCTTCGTAGACAAGATGGCGGTGCAAGATGGCGGCTGCTTGTAATGGCAACCCACGACCATGGAGATATAAGCAGCTTTTTATAAGGTAAAATAATAAAACAAGGTCTTTGTCTGCAATGATTAGACATGTTTTTATTATTTTCATTAGTGATTATCTCAGTTTCAGCTAAAAGAATTGACAAAATCCTACACACTGTGCCTTTAAACGTATACTGATAAGACTTTTACCTGAAATGTAAACTGTAAGACAGTGAATGGATTATTGATATCAGGGCACATATGAGTACCAGCAAAAATGCTGGTATTGGTACCAATACTGGTTATCCTAACCCAAGATCAGGACACAGTTACTCTTAAGCAAAACCAGATCACTTACAGTCAGACACTGAGTCGTTGATGAAGACAGTGGCCTTTTCAGGTTCTCCCAGGATACCATTGACCGGCATTTGCAGGACTAGCTCAAATGCCTCAATCCCCTCCAGTTCTGGCTGTCCCATGTCATCCAGAATGGTAACCTTAACCGTCTGCATGCTGACACCTGGGGCGAAGTCCAAGTTCTGACTGATGCCCACATAGTCTACGCCAACTAGAGAAACACACAAGACACAGAAATGGAGACAATCACCAGGAAAACAATTCATTTGAAGCAATGGTTGGCAGATTCTTGAACCTACCTTCAGCAGAGGCACGCTCTGCCTTACGAGAACAGACCGTGACAGTCCCAGCCTTGGACAGATCAGTTCCCGTCCTCCATACTTTGATCTCTACATACCCATCGCTCTCATCTACGTGATAAGCAACCTCCGCAAAGTAAAACACTGGAGCTGCAGAGCAATAATGAAAAAGTGGGGTGGGGTGGAGGGTAGCAGGAATCAAAAATCATGTTATTAGTTCAATATTGATGTGGAATATCCTTGTTATTCACCTCCATGAGTGTATTTGCACATACATTTGTACCGAATTGACGTCTTGCTTAAGTTTCAAATCCCACTGGTGTGAATATTAATGTTCGTGCGTAAAGTAATGGATCTTTTAAAGTGGATTCTGTAGAATGCTATGAACAATCAGTATCTTACCTGCTGTAGATAAACTAAAGTGAAATGTTGCCGTTGTGAAACAGCTATATGTTTCACATTACAGAGGTGAAAAGATTTGAGATTAGAGCTGTTCTTGGCCCTGTTTGGATTGTATGTTAGCTCATCTATCTAGGTAGAAGAAAGTGCGTTTCCTAAAGTGAAGTTGTTAAAAAATCTACACTACGATAAACAAACAAACAAACAAACAAATAAATAAATAAATAAATGTAGTGCATTTATTTTGAAAAATGTCATGTTTCCACTCAATTGAAATGAGTGAAGGTAGCACATTTACTTTACATTTACTTTAAGTAAATATAAATTGTAATGTAAATTCAATGTGCTACATTAACTCATAATCTTTTTAATCCAATACAATTTTTTGAGTATATTTACATCATATTTAGGTTTTAATTGTTTGCAACATTGCCATAGAACCTCCATTAAAAGCAATAAATTAACCCTTTACGCAGAGGTGTATAGTAACTTAGTACATTGACTTTGTTACAGTACTTAAGTAATTTTTTTGAGGATTTGTAATTTTACCAAGTACTTTTTTAAATCGTGACTTTTACTTTTACTTTGTTACTTTTAAAACCAAAAATAATACTTATACTTCTTTATTAAAGTTTAAAATCTAGTTACTTGTTATAAATTAAATCTGTCTGAACTCATCATGAAATAAGTTATGTGCTCTAAAAACATTAAGTGTTGAATTTACTCAACTAAATCATATCAGCTATTTCCAGTAAACCTAGTAGAGTAAATCTGAGGCGAAATACATATTTTATTTTGAAGAAATTAACCAATTTAATCAACTTGGTTTTGTGGAGCCAGTTTAGTTCTGTAAATTTAACAGTTTATTTGTTAGAGAGCGTGGAAAAGTACTTTCACTTTTACTTCTACTTTCCCAATTTTTGTGAACAGTTTTATGACGTTTACTTAAGTAGTTTTCTCATCAGTGACATTTATTTTTACCAAAGTCATTTTTTAGCTTATTTTTACTTTTATTTAGTTATTTTTTCAAGTACTTCATAGACCTCTGCCTTTAAGGCAGGACTATTCAACTGGCCGAATATCAACTATTGAATATAGTTGAACAGCCCTGCTTTAAGCTGCTTTGGTATTTTCTTTTTTAATGTTGCTACTTTCTTTAACACAGACCTGTCAGCAGACACCTGAAGTCTGGCATGAGTCATTTGTAAAGCTGGAGGTCAGACAGGTGGGTCAAACAGCCACAGGCCATTAGTCTGACGTCCAGCGGTAGAAAGGCCTGACCTCCCCATCTTCCCCAGCCGCTCACTCAACTTCACTGAAATTTGTCTTTTGTCCTTTAACACAGAAATTGCTCTGCTGCTCTGCTTGCTTTTACTCATTAAAACAAAAACGAAACAAACATGGAAAGCAGAATGTTGCCTCAGCATGTGTTTTCAGGAATATTCAGGCACTCACATTGCTTGTGTCTGATTTTATTTAATTTTATTTTAACTTTTTTCTTTTTTTTTTTTCAAAAACATCATGCCAAAAGCAATACCTCAGTTTCATTTTCAAAGGTTAAAAGCTGTCAAATCTTTGTCTCTGCATAAAAAAGCTGCAAAATAAAGATTTTGTTGAACTTTCTAAATGCTGTCAAGTTTTTTTTTCATGAAAACCTTCCCAATCCTGACTAATTTTAGAAGGTGGCACTAAATCAATACTGAAATAGTGTTAAAAATGTGTTAAAGTTTCAACAACAATGGACCCGCATTATGTTTCTGCTCCTTTTGCAAAAAGACTGGGAGGCATAATGAGGGTGCAACAATCCCTCAGGGAGCCGGCTGTGTTTCTTTCTCTGTCTGAAGAATTAAGTCGATGTAACAAATAAGAATGCAGTTAGCTCGGAAAACAAAGTCTGTCTGCGTGTGTGTCTTTATCTTTTTGAATGCCGAGTCGTGAGATGGTGAGGCAGAGAAAGCGGCCCCCCAGACAGCTCAAAGGCCTGTTTGAACAGGGATTGTTTCCTAAGGCAGTAAAGTGGAGGCAGTCCAGGGTGTATTAGACAGCTTCATCCCTCACAAGTCATTCTGTCAAGTAAAAAATTWAAAAAATAGGAAAACTCAACAATAAAAGTTTTTCTTTGTTTAAACCTTCCAATCACTTTCTTATATTTTGGCATATATTCGAAAAATAGCAAGTGCATTGTCATATCTGGTCTTCAGATTAAAAACACTACAGTCCACATTTTATGCATTGCATGAATTTTAATTTGCTTTTCGGTTTTATTTATAAACCTTAACTGGGCCAGGTAACAAAAAAGCTATGCGATGTAGCAAACAAAAGGACGGAGGAAAAAAATCTCTGCTCCATCTTGACTCTCGGCTTGATGGGAGAAGTGACAGCTCGGGGCAACCATATCCAGCGAGTATCAAACATCAAGCGCAGCCTGTGCCCTTTTGCGCTTCTTTTTTTTACCTCTTCCTCCCACACATACACAACAGATGTAGCGCCGGTTTGAAACTCAGACAGAATTTGAGCGTAAAGTGGAGTTAAAAGGGAAAAAATGTGAACAGCGTAGGTGGGGAAAAACACACATGAATAATGACATTTGACCAAACGTTGTGGTAAACAGGACTGAGGCTTGCGTGTTTTCCATTTGCTACTTTTTTAGTTGGTTGGGAGGCTAATGCAGAAATGATGTATCTTGCTCTTAAACATAAACAACTGGGCTCACGTTTTCCTCTCCCTGCTCAGAGAGGATCCTCTGTAAATAAAAGAACTTCATGTCTGCATTCGCGCACGTCTCAGCTGAATTTACCGGAGGAGAGGCAGCTGAGCGACGAGAGATGAATGCATCCTCTCCCCTCACTGGGGCCACGCCTCTGCCTTTGCACGCCGCTTGTGCGACTGAATTCTGGGGAAAGGTGCAAAAACAAATTTGTGATAATTACTACTATGTGGGTGTCTGTAACAGCTCGTGTCACCGCGCCTTTAAATACAGTTTATAAAGCATTCTCAGCTGTTCTTTGAAGCAGTGCCACCGCTCTTGGAAGGAAAGATTTTACAAATTTGAAAAAGGTGGGAATTCAAAGGTTGACTCTTTATGGTATAACTCGCTTCGCAATATTGGTTGGGGTTGAAATTCACACCTATATGAAGGAAGGTGAAATGATGGGAAAAGGTGGGAAACGCATCATATTTGCAACATTCAACACAGGCAGATGCCCGCCACTGAAGGTGATAATGCTTTGGCGGTGTCTACATGCAATTGTGATTTCAGGATCCTCAGGCCACGGTTGATTTAATAATTAAATACAAAAAAAAAAWAATAATAATGCAAATGCAGTTACTGACAGCAAAGTTACGTCTACTGTGAAGAAAATCAACCCAATATAAAGAGACAATTTTTTTTCACCCAGGTCCAAACTTCTTTTATTTGAGGTGAGTTTGTGGTCTGATGAATGAGACTTTAAGCTCATTCTGGAACTGATGGAATCCACTTCCTTTGGGCCAAAAAGAAAAGAGATGATCCCATTTATTATCAAAGCTCAGTTCAAAGCCAGGCTCTATTATGGTTTGAAGCTGCATTAATCCCCATGAAATCAGAATCGTGCATCACTGTGGGGGCATCATAAGGCTACAGTAGAGTAAACTTTTAATGACCTTATACTGTATGACAATAGTCATTCTGGAACAACGATTGGTTAATTAGTTGAAACCCATTTCTTGTTCAGAGCTACAGCAGTTAATTTTCTTATTTTTTTCTGCCACCAGTTTCTTATGCAATGTTGGAAAATAAGTTATGGTTTTTGACATTTATTCTATTATTTTTAACCAAACAAAATTAAGATAAGAAAATGTAAGATAATCCTTTATAT
>NW_013952419.1:2734370-2743028 GCF_001266775.1 Austrofundulus limnaeus
GCGTAACATGAGTATGTGTGTGTGTAAATATTCTGTGCATGTGAAAAACACATACATACTGTATGTATTCACGTCTGTACAATCATGAACAAACTATTTTTGTTCTGTCCAAACTCATTTTCACAGAGGGTCAGAAATGTTTGCTCCCAAAGTGCCAGAATAAATAACTTTGACGTTTTGTATTTAAATGGTCTGTACTTACTTGTATAGCGCTTTATGAAGCCCTGTTGGACCTTAAAGCGCTTTACACCACAGACATTCACACACACACATTCACACACTGATGGTGATAAGCTACATTGTAGCCGCAGCTGCCCTGTGGCGGGAACGCTGACAGAGGCAGGGATGCCATGCACCGGTGCCACCGGACCCTCTGACCACCATCAGTAGGGAAGGTGGGTGAAGTGTCTTGCCCAAATACACACCCACATTTTACTGTGACTAAACACAAAACATTACGTTCTTCGTCTCATTTCTATACAGCTGCGCACCTCTAACAAAAAAATTATTGAACTCTAAATAATATTTCATGCATWGAAACAGTGTTTTTTTTTCACGTTATATCATAAAACACTGAAAAGAAATCTGATTAAATGTGAAATTAATAGTACAAAACTACTTTTAAAAGCAAATGTCAGTAGCTGCCATCTTGATTTCTGGACTCTCCCAATTTCTGACAAAGAATTCCCACTGGAGGAGCATTTCAGTTTAAATGGACAACCTTTAGGTGGGAAATCCCCACTTCCTAGTACTGGTAGCAAAAGTAGCTAGTAAAAATGCAGTAAAATGGAGAAATTACACAACAAATTTCACAGACAACTTTTGAACCCTGTGCACCTCTACATGGAGATGGGATGCTGTCATTTTGTGGGTAAAATAATAGAAATGCATCATGGAAGATATAGTTTATGGTCCGTGCTGGTTTTAAAGCAGCAAACACTTATATTAAGACAGGTTTGAAGATCTCGGGCCACATCAAATGCAGTGGTAGGTCACATTTTGCCCATGGACCTTGAGTGTGATACATATTCTACAATGTTAATATTTCTTGACATTGCTCTGTAGCTATGATTACATGTCAAAATATTTTGATTGGATTGAAATGCCTAGACATTTCTAGGTGCAGCCAAGGTGTTGAGGGGATCTGTTTTGGTGACCTAAGGATCACATCTCTGCTTTTTGATGATGTGGTCCTGTTGGTTTCATCAGACCGTGATCTCCAGCTCTGATTGGAGCGGTTCACGGCAGAGTGTGAAGCGGCCGAGATGAGGATCTTTGCCTCCAAATCTGAGACCACGGTCTTGAGCCAGAAAAGTGTAGCGTGCCGCTTCCGGGTCCGGGAAGAAGTCCTGCCCCAAGTGGAGGAGTTGAAATATCTCGGGGTCTTGTTCACGAATGAGGGAAGAATGGAGCAGGAGATTGACAGGCAGATTGGTGCTGCGTCTGCAGTGATGTGGGCGCTGTATCGGTCTGTTGTGGTGAAGCGAGAGCTGAGCCAGAAGGCGAGCTTTGGGTAGTGACCGAAAGAAGATCACGGATACAAGCGGCCAAAATGAGTTTCCTCTGCAGGGTGTCTGGGCTCTCCCTTGCTCCTTGTTACGACCCCAAGTCCAAGAGGTTTGGAGTGGCAACATAAAATGTGTCCAGAGAAAATGGGTTTGTAAAAAAAAAGGTTTATTATGACAAAAGTGGGTCTTCAAACCAAACAAAATACACTGTTGCCCAATTAAAAAAATTTAACAAACTTGATTTAACAAAGAAAACAAAATTAGATTGAGCCAAGTACATAAATAACCAAAGAAATAACCAAAAGTAAGTCTAAACCAGACTTAAAAACAAACCAAAATAAAACTACTTTAATGGAACTTCAAATGCCTCCAAATACAAATTCAAGCCTTTAAAGTACTAAAGTCAGTTGGCCAGACTCAATATTAATCATTGTTAATCAAAACAAAACATGTTTACAGCACCTAGAGCTCATTAAAAACAAAACATGTTTGCAGTACCAAGAACTCTTTAACTGTTCAAAACTGGCTACAAACAAACACAACCAAACAACCTAAGTGGGGGTCAGCTGTACACAACCAAATCCTAAAGCTGCCCCAAGAGGTAATGATTCTAGGAGCTTTTAATAGAGTACAGCTGGGCCTCATCATCATCAGATTGGCTTGGTGATCTCCTGCTGGTCCAATGGTGTTGTTTCCAGACAGCCTCCAAACAGCCAATCAGCCGAGTGTGCTCCAAAACCTGAATCTGCATAAACAGAGAAAGAGACTGCACAGCCTCTATGTGTTCAGGGGTAACACTCCTTCACGTCGAGAGGAGCCAGGTGAGGTGGTTCATCTGGTTAGGATACCTCCTGGACGCCACCCTGGTGAGGTGTTCTGGGCACGTCCCACTGGGATGAGGCCCAGAGGAAGACCCAGGACACACTGGAGAAACTATGTTTCTTAGTTGATCTGGGAACACCTTGGCCTGACCCCGGATAAGCGKAAGAAAACGGATGGACGGATTGAAATGTATTTGGATTAAATAATCCAAATGTATTGTTTACATGGGCTTAAAAGTAAATGTAGTGAGTTCGAAAATCCTAAACTATATTATCTAGTTTTTTTATTTTATTTTGAGCATCTCTTGTCTTTTTTCCAAAACAACTCCTCTTTCTTCATTGCATTGAGTGCGTACCTGCATATGAATAAATGTAGAATACTGGAGTTCACTCTTTCAAGTTTGCAATGAATATCTTTAGATTTCTACAAATCTACCTTCTGCGATATGAGATCTAAAGAAAACAAAAAAAAGTCTTTAGTGTCTTCTCTTTTTACTAGCTAAAATGAGATAACACTCACTTTTATTCTTGCAGAGCTCCTATAAAGAGACAAGTACTGCAGAGTTTAATCTGCTACAGTTTGAAAGACAGACATCCTTGAACTTTTGTGAGAAAGTGAATATTGGAGTGAGAGGAGAGGAGTTGGCAGAACCGGAGAAATATGTGGAACAGAACAGAATCCTCTAGTTGACATCAACCTCAGGGAAGAAGAAAAAAAAAAGTTTAAAGAGAGCACCAGGAGTCACACTTGAGAGCTTTTTGCATGCTTTTCACACCATTTACTTCTGATGCAGAGTTTAAAATCTAAATTTAACTTATTGTGGGCAGCTAAAGTCACATAAACGTGCATGCAGACGCAAACAAACACATGCTGTTGTACCATTTGTTTCAGTTTATTTATAAATTTATTTTTTGCTTGGCAAATTGAAGCAGTTATTAACGAGAAGAAGCAGGCTGCAGTCTGACTTCCTGTGCRCAGGTTTCACAGCGCTGTCAGAGGRTGCGTTATCCTCCRGGAGACTAAAAATGACATATCTCTCACAGGAGTTAGGCTTTCACAAACACATTAGCATTTCTTTGAACGAAGCACCGAGACTGAAATATAGTGACAGATTACTAACAATCCAAGAGTGTAATATTTCTTGTTAACTAGTCTCCAGACATCGTCGCACAAATACACACTGTCAGTGTGTAATTATGCATGTTATTCTTCTAATAATCCCAGTCTTCAGGTTGACACTATTCTTTCTAGTATGAACACTTCATGAAACATGGAAGTCCTACCAAGTAGCAAGTCTGAGTGTTAGAAATGTGAAGATTAACCAATACATGCTAATTTTTCAACAAAGCATCTGGACTGGTATAGCCATTTTGGGACTGCTGAAACAGGAAGTGATATCAAAGGGGATCTTTTTAAGAAAGAAAACTCTCTAATCTTTGCTGAAATGACATTTTTTTTGAACTCTGACTTTTCTCCATCTCTACATTAGATTAAATAATCTAAAGAAACATCAGATTCTCTACAGTCTGTGTTGTTAGCTGTCGTAGCAATGCTCTGTTCCTATGCAGACATTCCCCTTTGACATCACTTCCTGTTACTTCACAAGCAAATATCTCATTAACTGTTCATCTCAGCAGCATGATTTTTTGCAATGTGTTATTAATGTTATCCTTCCAAAAATGCATTCATATTTATTACATAAATTTGAAGTCATTGGCTCTTTCAGTTTATTCTTATTTATGCCCTTTTATCTGTTCATCACTGATTCAAGGGATGCTGTTTAAAATAATAAAGTTATTTCAGTTTCAACTTCTGGTCATATTTATCCTGTTTCAACTAAATCCTGGGATTATGGGATTTTTGAGTTAATTTTTTCCCCTTTGCATTTTCTACAGCATCACAAGTATTTTAGACACATGAAAGCAAACAAAAGCTTTAGACACAGCTCTCCTCCAGTTGCTGCCAAAAAAAACCACATTTTTCTTCCTTTTCTGAATAGTTATTTTACATTATGTGACAGCTAAAAGAAGGCACTTTTTTTCTTGCTACAAGACATGACAAGTAATGAGGATAGTCTCTACTGGAGGAAACAAAAATAGAAACCACTGTTGTGCTTTTGTACATCAAGAACACTATAGCCAGTGAAAACAAGTCATTTACATCGAGTGGGCCATATGTGGGCCACTCACTTTGTAGTGTAGCTTATTTTAAAACATCAAAAAAACATTCATTTTTGAGAATCTGTTGCCTTTAAGTGCTACATATGACATATGTGTACACATATTGTAAAACAGTGGAGTAGAAATGATTTGAGCTTATTTTGCAGAATCCAGGGCATCTTGCAACAGAGTTAACCATGAACTCCTTTGTATACCAAAGTATTCTCGAGGTAAATGTGAGGCCATCTATTCAACAGCTGAAGCATGGATCAAACTGGGTCAAAAAAATGGAACAATGATTTCAGGAACAGCAGCAAATCTACCACAGAATGGCTGAAAAAGACACAAATTAAAGTGTTCTAATGAATCCGTTTAAGTCTAGACCTCAGCCTGACTGAAATTTTGCAAAACCTTAGGCAAAGACATCAACCTGTCTGTGTTACATTGAAGAAAGGACAGATTGCAGAGAACACCTGTGGATTGCAACAAGTACAGTATACTGTATTCCCAGGCGGCCAGTTAATCCCTGGATAAATCTGCACATATCTTCGTCTATCAGAATGTAAAATCTCTCTAGTCCACGAGACGCTAGAATTGAAAGACTTCTGAAATGTGAGATGAATAATGAGGTTCAACTGTTGTCCTGGATGACTAAACTATAATTAAATCAATCAGAAAATCAGCAAGATGATAGTTTGATTTCATCTGTTTGCTGCTTGTGCATTCAGGTTGTGTCATWATGCTGTCCTAATGAGTTCGATATTTTCAGAAAAAATACAAGCATTTCAAACAACATTTGACACATTTGCTGTGTTATATTGTAAGTGTGCATTTCAATAAACCAAGACAAAATAAATATTTTTTTTGACTTTCAGGCTGAGTCAGAAAAAAAAAAAACTTTTAATAGTGTTTCTGGGATTTGCCTTTAGTTATGTAGCATTCTGTTGGAGAAAAAAGTGTTTAATTATACTTTGAGATTTAAGCATTCTCAAAATTGAACTAGAAGAGAAGGTCAYGGCAAGAAGTACAGGAGAAAACAAAAACAATCATTTGTTTGGYTTACCATCATCCAGATCTTCCAAGATGCTGACTTTTGTCGTGGGGTAATGCTTTCCCAGACGACCGCCAACAGGCATGGACAGAGTCACGTTGAAGCTCTCCTCTCCCTCGTACAGGGAGTCGTCGATGATCACCACGCGACACACCTTCTCCCTCTCACCTTTGTCAAAGCGAAGGACACTGCTGTGTCCCTCCGGGAGTGAAATATAGTCTGAGTAGGACAGAACCATGGTGGGAATCGTCCCTGTGGCAGAACCTTTGGGGGGTAACCAAAGATGAGGAGAGACAGGTTGGAGAAGTTTGAGGAACTTYAGGTACAATTAAAACGGCAAACTTAAAAAAATTATTTTCGGATAAGAAACCTTGAATCTTGTTCAAAGAGCTGTCTACGTACAACAAGCAAAATATCAATTAATTCTTTTTCAGAACACCACCTAAAAATCTTTGAACTTTCACTTCTAAGAAATACCTAACAGATTACAGTGGGGCCCAACTAGTAGTTTGCAATAATCGTGGAAACTGGAAATACAGTATTTTAAGGAATGTCCTTTTTTTTTTCTCTCATGCGTTTTTGTGAGTTGTTTAAAGCTGCAGTAGGGAGTTCTGAGAAAACTGTGGAATTAACCAGAAAATTTGAACAAGCACACTTTACAGAGCCACAAATGACAGCGCACTGCCATGGTACATTCAGAACTCTCAGAAACTGGCAGTTTTCCTGTAATGTTGGCTTTTTCTCCACCATCAGCACAGCTGCAGCACACCGGCAATGACAGTAGTAGTAGTGGGAGGAGCCAGAGGAGCTTTATTTTTTGACATATTATCCTTCTCATATTCTACTGTAAGGACATAGTGACAGTTTTAACAAATACTCAAATTTTTTTTTATAAAACTTACTGCAGCTTTAAGAACAATACACTTTTTAAATTTTGTATCATAGGTATTAACATAAATTCAGTTCCATGTACAAAAACTACAGTACAGTATGTGGCACATGTCCTGTGCCCAGCATTTCTGCCTTCTAACAGTACTGCCTGCGTGTAGCTGCCAACTGTTTAGCTTTTGTGTGCTTTGTTTGGTAATTGTCACATTAAGATTAGGGCTGTGTATTGGCAAGAATTTGGCGATACGATACATATCATATCAGAGGGGTCACGATACGATATATCCCGATATATTGCGATACTGTAAACAAGGCAATATATTGCGATATATTGCGATTTTTTGTCCAAAACTCCTATTAAATAAAAACCTATTAATGAAAAAAAAGAAAAGCTAATGTTTACTTACAATGCTAATGCTACCCTTACTCTCTGGCTCTCAAGAGGTAGAGGAGCCAAATAGCTGGCTCACTGCTGCCAACTAGTGGTCAGAGGCTGAASTACAACATAAAATTGAATGGTTGGTAAGAAGGTTGACATTTTAAACCTTAATTAAAAATCGATACAGGGCTTAGAATATCGATACAGTATCAGGAAATGAAATATCGCGATATTTCATTGTATCAATATTTTCTTACACCCCTAATTAAGATGCCATCCAAATGTGCTGTAGGTCTTATCTGGACTGCAACCAAAATTCACATTTATTTATGGTTTGCATGTAACCCCTCAAAAATTGGGGATTTCCTTTATTATAGATACCAGTTTTAAAACATCCCTAAGGTACATGAGATTACAATTTCAGATTTTTTAGAAATCTATACTTAAGATTTTTTCATCCATAATTTAAATACAGCTTTGAAGCTGATCCGTTGAGTCGTATAACATGACTTTTACCATCTGGTGTGATCATTCGGACCAGTGATGTGGCAGAACAGGAAGAAAGAGGCAGATTTATACCCTGCTGTGTGTGGCAGACCACCATGAGCTCCTCACTCATGTCTCCGCTGCGGTGGACCGGGATGAAAAGCTCCCCAACATCTTCCTGGACGGAGTGGATCTGTTCAGGGAAGAACACAGTCGACTCTGCAGAACAGAAAAAAAGGAAAGAAAAGAAAMATGAGCAAAGGTAATGAACTGTGTGACAATCTGCAATCATCCAAAAGATATTAGTCAGTAAGGGAGTAATGTAGGCTTTTGTTTTGGTTTTGTATTCATGATCACTTTTAGTTTATCTGCTGAGGCAGTGACATTGCAGAGTAGTTATGCACATGACAATAAATAAATAAATAAATAAATAAATAAATAAATAAATAAATAAATAACGTGTCTTTCCTCATCAAAGTTTTTTGGTTTGATGCCTTCAGAGGGAGATGTTCAAAAAGACCCCTGCTGGAAGCTTTTCGTATTGTCGTATGTGTGTGTGCGTCCTACAATTACACTTGTAGGCCTCTAAGTTTATCACATAGAGTCTATCACCTGGGAGTCTCATTCATCCCCTGTACGCACAAGGGTCAACCGCTCACTTATTTTCCTTCTGCACTTCACTCTGTGTCTTGACTGGAGTTCATGATTGAGAGAGAAACTTGGATTCAGTGAAAGCACCATCTATCAAAGCAAAAAAATAAATAAATAAAAGAAAGAAAAGAAAACTTTCTGCTGTTGTGAAGAGAGGAGGGTCAAAGCTACGTTCCGCAGATGCACTGGGGCCAATAGAAATAACAACAGATCGGAATAATGTTTCAGCTCATCACAGACGTTGTTGCTTTTCTTTTTCACATGAGAAGACAAACCTATGAACGAGGGGAATCTAAAGGCACTTGTGGATTGAAWTTTTCTTTGCAACATAAACTTCAATTAAGTGCTGCGGAGTGAAAAATCATCATAAATAGATTTATATCTGAAACACGTGGCGTAAAGACGAGATAAACACCTGGGAGGACTCTTGGAGATGAAGCCATCAATATAAGACAATCTTACTCACAGCAGGAGGTCAAACGTTTCTCCTCTCTTGTGATAACACTCGCTAAATCGTTTTCCCCCTCCTCCTCTCAATCTTCTCCCCTCTGAACCATTTCTCCTCTCTGTCACAGCCTACAATCTGTCACTCCCCAGGTGGAATGAAGGGGGGAGGTACAGGAACTGGGAGCGGGAGCAGGAGGAGACCGAAGTCCACCACTTGCATATTCCACACACACACACACACACACACACACACACACACACACACAC
>NW_013952419.1:2744547-2749297 GCF_001266775.1 Austrofundulus limnaeus
CCTGCTATAATGAAGTGCAAGTGAATATACAGTATGTTCATTTTTCTGTCTGTTAACAAAATATCCCATAAATCACTGGACATACTTATTGTTTATGAAAACTCTCCAAAGTAATCATTGATTGTAAATCTACAAATGATTAACATCTGGAGCTAGCTCAGTGGGTTTCAMAGTGAGGGGCACAGTGCAATTTTAGTTGAGATGAAGCTGAAGCATGACTGAATGAAAATAAAAATCAATGCTTGAACACAAGTATACAGTATGTATACTGTATGGACAAGTTTCTGACACCAGGGCTCCCAAATAAACGCAAAGAAGTGAGGATTAAAGGCTGGTCCCCACAGCTAACTCATCCTTTGCAAACACAGAAATGCTATAACTGTCAACTTTACACATTACTGAGCTACAATTTTGTGAGTCATCYCCAGTTCAAGATGGCCACCACAACAAATCAACATTGGCAAAAACAAATAAAGCTCTGACTCACTCAATTTTGCAGATATTGAACAATAATATCTGCTGCAAGTCATCCACATCATCTCCTCTGAGCACTAAAAGCTGCACAGGATCATGTTCAAAATCTTTGCCATGCATAGATGTGGGCAAGTTTTATTACCGAAAAAAAAAGTTAGATTGGAAGAAAATATAAAATWGTACCATAAATATAGCATCACTGCTGTGGAAAAAAAATAAAATGGAAAGATGTATCACCTRCTGTGTTGAGAAGCGGCTGCTTGCAGCAGACAGTCAAACAGCAGGCTACCACCTTCAGCTTTAGTCAGCATTCTGCATGGATTATATATGAAAGTCACAAAGTTTGGGAGGAGGAAAGCTCAGCCATCTCAAAGGCAAAAGTGCTGCAGCCGAAACCCATTCTTTAATCAAAGCAGCAAGAAGCATGGCAGAAAGTACGAACTCATAAAAACTAGAAAACAATGAGTAAAAAAGGCTGCAAGCATTTTGCACAGACCTAAAGAAATGTTCAACACCCTTCGAGAAAAGAAATGCTTGTTATGCTCGTCTACATTTTATTTCTTCAACCTTTGGTGATCCATGTGCCCTCTCCAAAGTTGATATTAGTCAAGCTGATTTGTCCTCTAGAGAGGGAATCTTTGCGCTAACCAAAAAAAAAAAAAAAAAAAAATACACAAAGTCTGTCTTCATCATTAAAGACTGTACAGCTAATGCCACAGGCATAGCTAAAGCCTCGCTGGTCCATTAGAGTACAGAAGGAGCCATTTCTGACACATTCGAGCATCCCTGGAAACAAACCAGTCCCTGCCCTCCACACACATCATAATTAACCCACAGGGGAAGAGAWTCGGAGGGAGGGAGAGTCTGAAAGAGAGAGAATGAGGACAGCACTGAAAAAGAGAGTGACAAGAGCAACTGGCATTGTTTGCCTATAATTACTTAGTCGTACTGAAGAGAAGTAGATCCAAAAACACTGAATGCAAAAGGGGGCAGAAGAGGAAATCTAGCTTTGATGATGCGAAGCAGCTGGTTTTGTCACTCCACTCAAWATTCCATTAACATTTCAGTTTGAAAAACAAAATTAATAAATAAAAACTGAAAAACTAGGATGGTAGAATCACAGACAATAAACTCTAAGCCAGAAGGTGAAAAATTCAACTTYTCTGTGTTTTTACAAGCATTTTTACAATCTGTAGTTTCATTAAGAAGTAACGATGTGCTCTAGTTTTTGGGAAGAGGTAGAAACTCTAAACCAAAGCAAATAAATTCAGCATCTTTGTCGCTCATCTTATCTAGTTTTCATTTCTCTCCCTAAGCTGAGGGGAAATGTTAGCAGACTCATCTACTGAAGTTTGGTGCTTATCTTGACAGTTCTTGTTTTGTTATGTTTCATTCAATGTGAAACACAGAGAAAGCGCATGTAATTTTCAATAGGGCATGAATACTTTAAAAAGCAGCAGGGATTTTTTTTTGCGGTGTACATCTTAAACAGTACGTTGAATTCTTTATGTCTATGAATGATATGTTTTCGTCCATGTTTTTATGTGTACACTCCCAAAATATATCTCAAAGCACTGGACTAAACTCTCAAAACGTAATCATTGGGTGAACAACAGCAGCAGATTAACTTAACACAATTCAAGATGGCTGCCACATAAAAAGGACTGGATGAGACTGGTCAGACTGTGTACTTTTTGGTCTTTTTTTTGGTTTTGGTTTCAAAACAGATACTGAAAAACAGATGGTTATTCTACTCTCATTTAATGCTCCTAAAACAGAGAAATGGTCGTTCTTTTTATTTTTTAATATCGAAAGTTTAACACTGTGTTGTTATGGCAATCCAACGCTGACCTGTGGAACCAGCTGCAGCTTCAAGTTCTTCACCATGGACCTCTTAGTGAAAGGTTTAATGTGTTAAAAGCAGCAGAAGCTCCAGGAAACAGTTTGAACCATCAGTGATAAACAAACCATCAGCTGCCTGTATTTAGTTAGTGTTCATTTATTGTGGCTGCCTAATTAGCTAGTTAAAATATAAAACGCGTATTCATCACATTTAAGGTGGAGCTGGATAAAAAGTTTTGTTTTTTAATAAGCTAGATTAGCATATATATATAAATACGAGTGGTTTGTTAAGGAATGCAAAGATAGTTAGCCAGTGTTTATTAATTTATTTACAGGTATACTCCTGTTATTAAAAAGTTATTTAACTCTAGCTCCACCTTAAATGGTCTGATAACGACAGCGCTAAATTTCAGTTTGAGAAAAATCARATAATGGACCATTTTCTTGTTTTTGGAGTACAAAATGAAAGCAGAGTAAAAATCTTCTTTTTTTTTCAATATATGTTTTTAAAATGAAAATCAAATGACCAAGAAGTACACACACTGATTCATAAGTCACAATCTGAGCTCAAACAGAACAAATATTTTTTGTTTAAAAATTTCCCATAAACTACACATTTGTAGTGAATTATGTCTGTAAGTAAAATAGCTCTTCAGTCAAACTTAAAAAATGTAATATAACTGATTGCATGTTGTGCTACTGCACTGAAATTTCAAACTGAAAGTGCAAAGTGTGGGAATGAGTGGAAGACCCTGCAGAACTGATGTCTTCAACATGTAATAGATAAGAAAGTAGATAACCAAACTGATCCAACCAGACTGAGCAGAAAATCTCCTGTTAAATTAGAACATTTATGAAAGCTTAGCTGAGAGAAGCTACTCTCTTGTGAAAATGCCTTGTGCACTTTCACACACCCAAGAGTGTGAGCTGGGCTGTAATAGCAGGAGTTGAAGGATGGAAGTAAATTATAGACGTTTTTGGCAAAAATCCCTTTAAAACTGTGAAAAGGAGATAAAAATAAACTGTAGATGCACGTATACACTTATTTACATGAAACAAAGTACACATACAATTTTTCTAGAATTTCAACCTGTTTACTTACCTGATTCCTCACATTTATGGCTCGCAGGTCAAACACACTGACATGCATCAAATAAATACAATTTATATGTTTTTTTATTACACTGGGTCAAATAGATCTGCAGAAGCTACAAATCATTGCAGCAGTTTTTAATGGTCTCACATAAGAACTGTTCTGATGTCGCTAAGGAACTTTATTGCTGTGTCAGCAGCCTCTGTCACACAATTAAAGCTGAAATTAGAGTTGATGTTCTCTGTTCATTTCATTTGACCATAATTCTAGAAGTGCAGACAACTAAATAATGCACATTTGCCTTTCTCTTCTTATTCAAATAATATTTCAACTTGACAGATTATCTTTTTATGTGTTTTTAATGAGGTTTATTAATGTGTGAAAACTGCATGATTGATAAAGGGAGTTTTTGCAAACATTCAAAAAAATAGGAATAGAAATTGGGTTTGTACTTGACTTAAGGGTTTGATTTTATAAATGTAACAATAACTGTCCCCTCATAATCTGTAGTTTTATGTATTTTTTTCTCGTCTTCACATGGTTTTAATAATAGATGTCATTTTATAGTTAGGCTGGAGAGTGGAGAGAGCATTTACTGCCAGATGAAGAGGTCAAAATGCTTCTCTTTATGGATGACATTGTTCTTTCAGTACCATTTCAGGAGGTGACCTAATGTGAGTTGCCACATAGAACATACTGCACATATGTAGATGTGTTTTATTCAATTGACATCAAAATACCATTTACCCCATAACCTTAAGCAAAGCACATGTACATTCATGACTCAGTAGTGACTAGAAGGACCCTCTGCTCTCATTTATGACATTTGTAGCTTATTTTGATGGGACTGAAATAAAGCCTCAAATCTGAGGCTAAAGCCCCTTTCACACAGTGGTTGAGCCGTATCGGCTCAGAAAAGATGTCCTTGTTAAGCTGCTGCTGTTCCACTTATGGTAATTAAGTCAGATCATACAGAGGTGGCTCGTCAGTGCATAAGTTGCGTGTATTATAACACACCAGGGCAGGGAAAAGAAATTAGCTAAATGACGACAGCATGTTTGGTTTGAGCAAAATGTCCCCTGGTGTCAAATTCCCGCTCTGAACACAACTTTATAGCTTGTAGCAACATGTCAGCTTGGACCTTCCATTTTACCTCAGTTCTTACACATATGACAATAATGTACAGAATGGTTTAAATCACAGGAGGGAAAAGGATAGACTGAGCCCCCATTAGACTTTTATGGAAAAGGACATTGGACACTTAAATGTTACTGGTAAAATAATATTAGCATTTACCTTTTTTTAAACAGTAATATTGATATATAATTTAATGTGTATCGT
>NW_013952419.1:2749617-2749963 GCF_001266775.1 Austrofundulus limnaeus
TGTTACTAGACCCAAAAATCCTTTTTTTCTGTGTAATACCGAGATTAATTGAGATACTGTAAATCTAAAAAATTTTTGAGATTAATCGCAATCAAATTTTAATCTGTGCCCAGCACTAATGAGAACATTTTAAAATACTAAAATAGATCCTGTTTGTAGTGGATTTGATTGCCTTTATTTGAAAAAAACTTCAACCCCAGCCCTGACTGACTGATGCGTGGCGATGATACACCAGGCTCAACTAAAAAAGAGACTGAGTAAAAAGAGCTTATTGTGAAACCAATTGTCGACAATCTTTCTGTGTGTGTGTGTGTGTGTGTGTGTGTGTGTGTGTGTGTGTGTGTGT
>NW_013952419.1:2753203-2754657 GCF_001266775.1 Austrofundulus limnaeus
GTGTGTGTGTGTGTGTGTGTGTGTGTGTGTGTGTGTGTGTGTGTGTGTCTGTGTGTGCGTGCGTGTGTGCTGAATGCAGAAAGTGTTTTGTGCATTAGCAGTGCTGACCATCGCCTGGGTCCAGGATCTCAACAGTTGCCGTCACGGGGAACTCCATCGCTCCCATCACCGGCTCGGAAAGCAAAATCTGGAAGGTCTCGGCCTGCTCGTACTTCCCATCAGACAGGATCTGAATGCGCCACGTGGCTCTGGTCTGTCCAGGGTTAAACTGGACCTGCCTCTGGGACTTCCCCTTAAAGTCCTCGTCCTTCTTTGCACTACCATCCTGAATGCCTATACCTGAAAGAGACAACAACAGAAAAAGGGACCCAAAAAGAAAGAAGAAGAAGAAGAAGAAAAAGATAAGAGTCAGCCAGATTAGATAAATATAAAAATATTAAATTGTAGACAAAGCAGAAACAATGACCACGGGAGGGTGACAGGCAGGGAAAAAAAGAAACTGATGAAAAACTGATTAGATAGTCACACCCTTTAATGTTGTTAAGAGTGCTGAGAAAATGAGAAAAGTGTGTATTTTTCCTTCTCTGATCACTGACAGAGCTTCAAAAATGTGTGAAATGATTTTTTATTGAAGCTTTAAAAGAAAAACAACTTATCTATGTTACTAAAATGGATTAATGACAACAGTTGATTTCATTTGAAATCATGATCTATGCTGTCTTACTGTAAATTCATTTAAACAGGGAGAGCTCAGTGGAAAGTCTTGCTTAAAGATTAAACCCAAATTGAGTAATACAGGTGGCATAACTGACAAAATAATGCATCACATTTGAAAATGAACTGTTCATTTATCTTTGTCTACACTCAGACTGTCCCTATACAACAAAACCATAACCACAGCAGGCAAATGCTTGTCTGTTCACAATAAAACGATTTGTTTTCTCCTTTCAGACGTTCTTAATGCCTCTGCAAACAAAAGCAGGGTGACAAAAATATGCAGATGGATTTGGATCCACGCTCACTCTGAGCATTGTATGCAAGACATAAGCTGACAAAGAACAAGCATGCTAGGACTTTTACATGGTCAGAATCATTCATGTTTTGGATTTTTGGTGATTATATTTCTTTGTTAAAAAGCTTCAAGGGGGAAAAAATGTCTTGTACACATTTTATATTTAATTTGTGGAGAACAAATACTCCTTTCTATAGTGATGAATGCTTTTCACCTAAAAAAAGAAGGGGAGATTGAAGAGAAAGGTAAGAAGGAAGCTGTAGCTATTCTTTCATTTTATACACTGCAGATAATTTCTTCTATTAGTAATTTTTCAGGTAAAAAACAAGAAGAATAGTGTAGTGGAATAACATTTGTCTGTATAAAACTTATAAAGCAACAGAAGCTAGGTTTGAGATGGGATCATTTGCAAAGATTTTCATTTTAAAATGTATATATATAC
>NW_013952419.1:2755672-2761615 GCF_001266775.1 Austrofundulus limnaeus
ATATATATATATAAAGCTTATTTTATATTGAAGAAACAGAAATATAAATCTGCAGAACACTGGTACAGGGTCCAACAGTTTCTGCTCTCTCTTGGTGAAATACAATTATCTCCTTATCTACCCCACTTGGCAACAAATGTATGACTGGAACACATCCCACATGAGGGGAAACATATTAAACTGGCAAAAGTACACCTCTTTAACAACTCCTCATTTATCTCTCACAGCAAGGACACGACCAGAAAAGGACAATGAGCACACACACACAAATATCCCCTTGAGACGTAATATTTGCTATCGCAATGAGTAAAAAAATAACAATGGGATTTCAGCATAATTTTTTTGTGTTTCAATAATGTTCATCACATTAAAAGAAATACACAAAAAGAAGGAATGAACGAGGACAGCAGGAATGCAGCAAACATATTAAAGCTTTGTGATGAAAAGAGTTYGAGATGATGTAGCAGATCAAAGATGGAGAAGGGACTGGAAGAGGTGCACTTCAATGAATGACAACATAAAAGATACAGAAGGAATAAAAATACAGGCAGAACAAGAACATACAGTGAAGAAGCACAGAGCTGGAGCAAGATAGCCAGGAAAAAAGAGACAAATACAAAGACACTGGACTTGGAATATATTGAGACGCAGACACAGGGCTGCAAGGCATTAAAGTCTAAACCATCAATCCCACATGTGTACAAGGCTTTTAAGGTTGTAAAATGCGCAATCAGCACTAAGAGGAGCGCAGCATGGGTCTGAACGAACAGCTGAATCACAAATAGAGAAACATCTTTTTTTTGTGTCGCGAGAACTGCAAATAATGTGCTCATCCACAGAGTCCTGGTCAGTTCACGCAGGGATCATGAATTTTTTTGGAGCAGGAGGAGTGGAGGTTGAGTCTTTAATGAATGAAAGCAGGTCAGGAGCAAAAGGTCTTCTCTGCGAAATGAAATGAAAAGAAATGAGGAGAGATAATGAACGAGCGCAGGGGAACACAAGATGAGCTAAGTGGGCCGTCAAATCAGCGATCTGAGTATCAAGGGGGACGGAAATGAACTATTAGCAAATGTGATTAGAGGGCACACATTCACGAAGAGCTGGAGAGGTGTAATATTTAAATGGATTCCTATAAGAGACAGGTAAGCCTGAAAACAGAAGCAGGAGAATCCAGGTTAATCGGGACGCTCTTGTCCAAGCCCCATCCTGCCTGATCTGGTGCTTCGCAGGAGCATCTTTAAGCTTGATCTTATCTTTGTGTTCCTTCAATGCTGATCCTCACTACCTGTGCACCTGCTGTGATGGACTATGTGTAAAAGCTCTGCTCCACTGTTACCTGGCACTGCAAGAGCTTTCATCAGCTAACCCTCGCAACAGCGGCAGGATTCTGGCAACATTTCTGCCCCGCTTTTCCATCCTTGTAATTGATCCAGCCACCTTTATCTCTATGCACATCCACCAGCAGATCTCATGTCTTTCATTCTTTTTCCTCAAGTTTTTCCTCTTTATTGGATTGTGTGTTGTGATCCCTGCTCTTTGTTAATATGCTTCCATGCTAGAGCACGGCTCATCCAAAGACGACACTTTTCCCACTACTTTTAATCAACTTTACAGCACTTTTCAGGCGTGGGGTTTGAAGCACTTTATAGGGCTGAAACAATTCAATAGCTAATCGATAGGTGTGTGTTTTTATCAGCCTCTGCCCTCATTAGAGCCACTTTCCTGTCTTGTCTCCTCTAAGCGTTATATATGAGTCAATTCCCTGTGCTGGGTGTGTGTTGTTCCTTGTAATGTATCCTTTATTTTTTAATGACTTTAATGACTTTCTTTGAAATAAGCCAAACTTGCAGTAAAAAAATAGCTTTTGCTATGATTTTAAAGTCCAACTATTGACACAAACTGATTTCTGGTTTCAACGTGTAAACTGGTTTTAACAAGAAGCCAGAAAACATTTCTCTGGTTGAGTGTGTTGTTGAGTAAACTTGTTCTTCACCACTTGTTGCTGTAATGTCTGCTTCTTCCTTTTAAAAAGAGAAGGTCAGTTTGGCTGTTTTGCTGATATCAAAATTCACTGATTTTCAAACCTAGTAATAGCTGAGGATATTTCTGAGAATGTGTCTTTTTTATTAATTATAAAAGGTTTTGTGGTACAGAAGAATAAAAATGGTGAAGGAAATACTGAGACCACCCAACTCATCAAAATCCCACCAATGGTGCCATTTTTGGAAATTATTTTTTAAAGTCTGTCACTTATCATATTTGAGGATCTTCTTGTGTCCATTATGACTAATTTAGTTTACATCTGCAGGGTGAGTTGTTAATACGTCAGACCAAAGAATGCAGGCTAAACATAAGCTGGAGTAAAACTAAGATTTTAAAACAGGTAAAGCAAAAACCTGGACCGACAGCAAACGATACAAATGGACAAAACCTGAAGGAGACGAGGAATCAGACTGTGTGAGGAAGCCACAATGCCAGACTGCTGAAGAGGTGAATAYGGGGAGACTAAGGTTACGTTCACAATGCAATAAAATGCAAACCGTATTGGATTTTTTCGTGACATCTGCTTTTTTCTAATTTGACCCAAGCCTTTTCAGTACRTGGTWCTAAATTGGATGCATAACTGATGTTGAATGACTGAGAATCCACATAAATGTGTTATAGTAGCATCTGCCTTGGACTGCACCGAWATTAAAGTTATTGGATCGATACTTTAGTTAGTTTTTACTTTCAGCACGCCCCTTGCAGTGTTGTATAAAGTACATCAAAGTGATACTTGAGTAAAAGTACAAGTATCGTATTAAAAATACTTTGGTAAAAGTTAAAGTCTTCTCTAAAAATATTACTTGAGGAAAAGTCTTAAAGTATCTAATATGTTTTGTACTTAAGTATCAAAATTATGTTTCTGACACAAAATCTACTTAAGTATTAAAAGTAAAAGTATTGAGTAAAAGTGAGCAGTTAGATTTTCCAAAATGACATGTATTGGGAGGTGACTTCTCCAAAAAATATTTTTCTAACGACGTGCAGCTGTGATGGGTTGTGTACAAGCTAATAGGGTGTCAGAATGGTATATATTTATACTTCTTATCAACAATAAATTCACTCTATCCAGGAGACACAATTTATCAGGGTAGTATTTTTAAGTAATAACAACTCAGAGTAAAATAGGAATAACAACTTTCTACTTCTTACCTTTTTAAAAAATGTAGTGAGTAGAAAGTACAGATAATTGTGTAAAAATGTAATGAGTAAAAGTAAACACCGAAGCAGCCGGCTAGAGGCAGGTTCAGATGTAAGTGGTGAACTTAACAAGCATGTCAGATAGTCACTAAATCAGCTCTGATTGCACGTCAGAATCTATATGCTAACATGTAGCATCCATATTTATTTCTGTAAACAGAAAGCTGGATGGGACGTTATGCCATCCTYTGCACGTGTGTCACATCAGTGGCATAAAGCGTTCACAATGGAGTCTGATGGAGGTCGCATTTAAAATATAATGCGAACGATCATGCAATTTGTGCAAAAACCCAGAAATGAGCATTAAGACYTGYRGTGTGAATGTAGCCTMAATGGACTGAGGCTAATTAGGATTGGAAACAGGTGGCAGATGAAGAAACTAACTGGGGGAAAAGATTGGGGAAATATACTGGTGGTTAAGTGAAACACAAAGAAACAGAAGTAAAACGAAATAAASCCAACAATAAGTACAAAAGACTACCAAAAAAATAAATAAAAAAACACTGATCCTTTCAAGTGCACAAGTGAACCAGGGCTTTCTAAGCGCTGGCTTGAAACTGAACGTGTGTGTTGATGTATAGTGTGTGGARGTGTGTGTCAAAGGCAACCATGTGCTCACACCTCAAACTGTGCAAAGGAATGTGAGTGAGAACAAAACCTCTCATGTGTACCCAAGAGACCAACTTAAAACCATCCTGCCAAAAATCAAATGCACTCACAAGCGCTCTCACACATCACTACCTCATGGACAGGTAAATAAAGGCTATATAAACTGTGATGCCAGCACTTGACCACATGATTAACAGGGATCAGACCCATGATGAGAGGTGGTAGAGTAAAAAGCTGCTTACAGCTGCTACTTCTCTCTAAGCAAACCAGCTGAACTATGATAAAGTCAATGCTATGAGAGGCGCTCAGGGACGACATCGTCATCATCCTTTTAACCTCCGAACCCGCTCCAACATCTCRCACATAAGCACAAAAACATGCTGAGCTGTTCTTGCAAGACTAAATCACTTACATCTGCTGGTCAAAAAGCTCAGTAATATGTCTGTAATTGAGGTTTGTTGGCTGGATTTTAAGATGGAGGAGAAACACAACAATGCCTCTAATGCCTTGTCCTTTTAGAAGAACTGACAGCACAAATATCTGCTTTTCTATAAGGTTTAGAAATCATCCTTTAAAGTGAGCACAATGCCTTTTGCAGCAACCCCTCTCTATAACTAATTTTGATTTAAAAATTGGTCAATATTATGATGAATAATCTCAAATTGTTTTGTGCTACTTAAAACAGAACTAAAATTAATCTGTTTCAGTCTAATTGGGACTTTAAAGAAAAATAAATCAATTTGTTTTACCCTGCTAAAAAGGCTTAGTCTTGTGAAAGTGCAATTTTCTTAAAATGATGTGGGAGGAATTGCTAAAAATGATGCATGAAACTTGCAAATCTCATTACAAAAGTGAAACGGCAAAATTTTTCAGCGTGTAGGGAAAGAGACAAAAAGTAGGTTTAATTTGAATAAAAAATATAACTGCACGAGTCCTTAAGGAGACTGTTTTTCGAAGTCCACAAAGCAACATTCATTGTAAAATTGCCTATTTGGTGAAGATTTTATTTTTATATCATCGAAGATATCAAAGAAACACACATAAAGTAATGAAGAATCACTAATTATTTAAGACAGTCTTTTGTCAGTGAAGTTTGTTTACAGTGTTCACTATAAACAAGAGGCTCACTTGGTATTTTAGAAATAAAGCATGAAAAACCGAATTATGTAACTAATCTTATAGTTTAAAGGGGCAATATCATGTAAAGTCAACTTTTTTGAGTTTTATATTATGTTACAATGTTATACTCTCATAAAAACATGCCCAAAGCCTTGCTTTGACTCATTCATGCATGTTTGAGAAATCCTGCAGCGTTTTTAGGAAGCCATGCTGAGGAGCAAAACGACAAGTGGCTTGAAACTGACGAAGACTTAGTTGATATGCTTGCTTCTGAAATTAAGTTTTTTATTGATGTTAATCTGGCTCCTGGGATGCCACTCAGCACTGTTTGGGAGTCATTAAAGGCTTACCTGAGAGGTCAAATAATCTCTTACTGTGCAAACAAAAAGAAGAAAAACATCTAACGGCTAAAATTGCTAACAGATCAGATTTTACAATTAGACAGGGAATGCTGCCATGCTTTTACACAGGACTTACTTAAGAAATGTACATTACTCCAAACAGAGTTTAACATCTTATCTACCCAACAGGCCGAATATTTATTATCCAAATCTAGGTATGGCTACTATGAGCGCACAGCAGCTACGGCAGCGCTCAGCTAAACAGGATCTCAGCAATAAATGATAAGCATGGTGTAAAATGTTGTGAGAATGCAGGAATTAATCTGTGTTTCAGCTAATTTTACCAATCTCTGCATACCTCCGAAGCTTCACCTAACCCTACTGAACTGGATGATTTTTTTAAAGATATTAAAATCCCTTCACTAAGTTCTGACCTATCTAACGAATTGGAAAGAGATTTCTCTTCAGCTGAGATAAACTCTGCAATTAAAAATATGCAAAATGGAAAATCTCCAGGACCAGATGGTTTCCCAGCAGGATTCTTTAAGAAATTTTCGGATCTACTTTCTCCCCTGTTGTTATCAGTTTTTGAGGAATCCTTAGCTACACAATTATTGCCACTTTCTATGCG
>NW_013952419.1:2765042-2773966 GCF_001266775.1 Austrofundulus limnaeus
AAGTGATGAGAAGATGTTTATTTTCTATTTAAACATAAAAACAGCATTTTAATAAAGGCTAAAGGTGACATAGATACTTTATTATGGTATAGTATTTGAATGTATGCCTGAGAAACATAAAATATTGGCCCTTTAAATTTAGAAAAAAAGCATATCTCCATGTCCATTTTCCATATTCAATAAGTGGAGCATAAATGTAGTTTTAAATTCAGTTTGTTTTTAGTAAAAAAGTGTAGCATTCACATGAAGTGTTACCTGTCTGAATCTCAGTGTCAGCAGCTGTCAGTACACTGAACTAAACCGTAGCTGTYTGCTTCAGCTCTGTGAAAAACTCATCTCCACAGCTGAACGCTATCTGACCAGCGAGCTAATGGAAGCTGGGCTAAAGTTCAGCTGGAGTCAGTAAGCCACGGTGCAACATTCAATGTTCAACCTCTTATCTTTTTCGATGCCTTTGACAAACAGTCCTACAGCGAATGACAATGAAAAAAAACAACACAAACAAACAAAAAAGACACTGGTATCATCTAGTCCATGAAYGATGCCTGCCACTCATTTTAAAAGCTTGCATTGTTCAGGCCTGGCATTTTGTAGGATGTAGGGTACGCTCTGACAGAAGAACAGACAAGCATCCACGCTCAGATTCACATGGAGCAGGGTTCTCTACTTAGCTCCGTCACCTCACATAACAATCACCAGCTAAACTAACATGTCTTTGAAAAAAACAGGCAAACTCTGACAGTGAGGCTACAGTCAACCAACAAGCTCTACGTGTGAAGTGGCATCATCAGTGCTACAATAGAGTTCTTTATTATATAAAAGCAGACATTTTGAATCAGGTTTTTGATTTGAAACTACTTACTGACAAGGCTGAAACAGGGCATCTTCCATTAAAATGCTTTGCTTTGTCTTTAGCAAGAAACACACAAGACTGAAGCAAAATATAAAAAAGTAGTAGTAGAGGAATTCAATACTCCAACTGTGCTYATGCTGTAAAACGTACAAGCACCGGTCAGCAATTCATCAGTTCCTGAAAAGCTGAGTTTGAGCCTTCAATATTAGAGCTTCCAGCAATCTCTGTTTTAGAAAAAAAAGGTCAGTGTTAATTTAGTTTCACACAGCTTTGCTCTTTGACAGTTTAGCAGTAATCATCAGCCCAATTTGGGTCTAAATTGTGAGTATTTTGTTGACGATTATGTTGCAGCACACTGGTCAGAGAAACATATTGTAGCTGCTTTTAGACATTTATGTTTATTTATTTTGTTAGGAAAATATTGTGTTGCTTTCAAAAGCCACCTCATGAAGCAACGCAACAACACTTTTTTATCACACTGAAGTCCTGTGAAGTTGTGTATCACGGTTTGGGGACCCAGTCTCAGGTTTTTTTTTTTTTTCATGGAACTAGCTTACTACTTAGTTTGCGGTAATTCCCGGAAACAAGTAATACAGCGCAGTAAGAAATGCCTTTTTTTGTGGTTATTYGTGAGTCTTCAAGATAAATTATTAAGGCCAAGATAATTGACTAATTTTGAAACATAAACATGAATGCACTGTAAATCAGGTTGTCACTGTACTGMTAAAGCATTTACAGCATCTTTCTACTGGAAACTGAAAATGTTTTGCTTTTGATAACCTGGCTTGAGATTGAGCAGAATGACTTTAATGGTAAACCAGATTAGAGGTTGGTTTTTGGTTGTAAATTCTTGTTTTGCATTTAAAAGTTTACTGATCACCTACATGAAATAGAAACGCTTTGAACAATCAAGGTTGCACACAAAACATAGTGTTCAGATGGAGAACAGCAGACTGACCAATGAAAGATGTTTCTCCCAGGTATCCTCTTCGTCTCAGCACCACTTCCATGTATTTATCCTCCTCATCCACCACATAATACTCCTTTTCCAAAGAGATCCAGGCCCAGTCCAGATGGAACTGCTGTCCTTTCAGCTTGTTTCCACCTAAAAAAATAATAAAAAAACACAGCAGGAAAACATATCATAAATATATTTTTTAAATATTATTTAGAAAATTTATTTATAATATTTGTGTCTTCAGATTTTGCTGATCACATTCCATATTCTATTTAAAATAGTGCCTAAAGAAGTAATTGTACTTTAATAATTTTCAGTATATGCAGTCAAGATATTGCTTCCTAAAAATACACATTTACACAAAAACACCATGAGCAACATAAAAACAGTCCCATATGATTCTCTATCAGTCTTTCGTGTGCCTTGGGATCAATTTAAAACTGTCTCCTGCTGAAACATGTTTGCTTTTCTGCTTTATCATTCAGAGGACTCTTGCAAATTAGTGTTATTAAAAAAAGCATTTACAGAGTAAATGGTGGATTTTGTGCCAGACCAAAAGATCTCTAATCCTGATACTTCAAAAAGTAGGCAGAAAGGATGCTGCTGTTGTGCATCTTATTTCATCACCGACTCCTGGGGGTTCATTACTGCAAGGAAATCACAAGAAGCAATGTAAAGAAGAAGTGGAGGAGGTTTTTGTTTRTTGTGATTTTTTGGAGGTGAGCACAATGTTGCTCCTATGTGCTTTGATACTTGTTTGAGTGAAAGGCACAGAAAATGTAACTATAAATATAAATACAATGGAATGGGCAACCACAGCAAAGGCTACGTTAACATGTAGACATATTGGTGCCATCTGGAATCCGTAGAGCATCGAACCATGAATTTCTGAGGAAGAATCCTAAACTTAACCAAGGAGTTAAGAGCAATCTTTAGACTGGTATCAAAACCACTTTTTGATGGTCTCTGTCTCGTCTCAGACTCGACCGCTTTTGTACTTGGTCTTGTCTCGGACATTGAGGGCTCAGGATTTTTTTTTCCAAGACCACAACTGTGGAAATATCACTACATTTTCAAAATTATTGTCCAATGTATTTGTTAACATCCTTGCTTTCAGTGGATTTGAAATGTACTGGTTCAAACCCAAGCATGCTGTCAATAAAAATTACTAAAACATCCCAAAAAATTCTGTGTTATAAAGGCAAATTATATGCTAGATGTTCGTGGATTAATATATAGGCCAAACTCTTGTTCCCTATTTTCACAATGTGCATAACAYATGAATATTTAGGTAAAATAATGCTATTTTGTGCATTTTGTAATTGATATATACAGCATGCGCAAGGTGTTAATGTGCGGCTGTGACATGTACACTAAACACTACACAATGATAGGCATAGCTCCTAGCAAATGACTGCTATAAATAGTGCAAAGCATTGCCAGTGGCCATTCCAGTTTTATGTTTTCAGTGGTGGTAACCTGAAGTAAGAATCTCATTTAGCTCCAGTGTGGACAGCTTTACATCTATTTGATTTTTTCAAGTTATTTGTCCATCTTAAAGGCTCAAATCGATGATAAATTGAATTTAATCTTCAAGACCAAAAGCTCCATTTTTGTTCAAATACTCTTGTGCAAACAAACTTGCGCCACTATGTCACTAAGCTGATGCCCTCCTTCTTCACATTTATCAACACACCTTCAGTTCAGTTATTTGTTCGTATGAAGCTCTAACACGGTGTGCTGACGCGGTGCTAAAACACAGAGGTGAAAAGTTCAGCACTTTCCAGCTTGACGAATGTAAGTGCGACCCGCTGAGTTGAGGAGACAGCTAAWATAATCAGGGTTCATGTACAGTATCCTCTGAAAGGCCTGCAGGCCAAGTTCAAGCTTCAYTCAATGGGTGCAAATACAAAAATTGCACACATGCACATCTCTTGGATTCCCACCTCACTGCAGYCTGCAACCTTGACTTTCATCTCAGCTCCACAGGAGTATAAATGCAGCATAAACTGTCTGAAATCTTAGCAMGTGTGTGTGTGTGTGTTCTAGTGTTTGTGTGTATTTTTCTCTGTGACCTCTCACTGGGTTTGAGTAGCTGTGCACCGACAAGTGAGATGTGAAGCAGTGGGCTTTAGAGTGTCTCATTGCTCCAGCCTTTTGGAAGGATAAAAGGCCTCTCGCATGTGCTGACCATTCAAAAAGGCAGCTTTGAAATCAGCCTCAACAGAGCAAAAATTCACTTTGCACATTCTTTCAAAGGTTTTTACTGACAAAGACGCGGCACACAGGTTGGTTTTCTTCRCGTCCTTTATCTTTTTCAAACCAATTTGGGATCATGACTTCTGTACAACAAGTTTCAAAGATCAGGAGACCCCCAAGAAAACCCAGAAGARAAACTCTGATGTTTGAATGCTACATTTTCTCTGATGGCGTGTGATGTACTTCATGCAATAATCTCTGAGAGCTGTAATGTCAGACGAGATTACACTCCAACAAAAAAGCCTTAATATCAAAAGGGATGAAACCTTAAAGCGCAGTGGTGTGAAGAGGTTTCTTGCTGGGATGAAGCTGTGAGAATTGTACTAGCATCCCTTTCAAGTTCCTAACAGAGCCTGCAAATACAGTTCAATTTCAGTGCTCTTGTTTCATTTGCCTTAGCTATAATAGATAGCAAAGCTCAATATGCAATAATAAACTAAAAGGTAAACAAACCTGAACATCAGCACAATTTAAAACAAATAAATGCATTATTATTTTTAAATGTAAAGAATTATGGCAGAATAACTTAATGAATACTAATGCTGCTGCTTGACTGCAGGATGAAGCTGTAATTATTTACTAAGATGTTAATCCTATTTTAGCAAAGAAAATGTCTTCCAGTATAATTAAATTTTGTAACACTTTTAAATTCCTTCCTGGTTGGCCTTGATACAGTTTGTTGTGTAACCGTAATTATAAACACTGCACCGCAGTTCAATTTATAAAATAACAGTGCCAATGCCAAATCGCTTTTTCTATTCAAATTTTGTTAAAGCGAGCTTTAAACTCACATTCCTCCATCTTCAAATGTCTTTCCTAAAAAGATGTATAAAGCCTACGAATCATTTCATTATGGCTGATGAATCTAGCATAAAAAATGCRTATTATCAGCCATTTTGTAAAAGAGGACATATCACACAAAATTCACTATTTTTTAGCTCTTGAATACATATTGTTGCTAATCGGGGTTCGAGTTCTGCAGGTTCGTTGTCTTCATTCTCCTCTGACTGACATCAACATTCAATGCTAGATGGACAAGTCTTCTATTGTTGACAACTTTTAATCAATTTGTAAATAATAAGTTGCTGCGCTGCTACATTTCTCCCTCTGTTGTCAAGCTACAAAAATGTCCCAACATAGTGGAGTGGAACGCTGCGTTCCAGTTGCAGCAGATTTCGAAATTTTGAAATCAGACTGACGTTAGTTTTGAGTTAAAAGCTTTCCAGTTTGGCAGAATGTCAGAAAAAAAAAACAGTCTTGATTTTTTGCTCTGATGGAATAATGCAACAACAAAACAACAATGGCGCTCTAWATTGCATCTTGAGTGTAAAAAACAGATTTTAAAAATATCCTCTAATAATCGCTATAAAGTACTACATGTAGGACTGACTTCATATAYAGTAAACAACAGAGMAYTGCTAAAAACCATGAAAGTAAGAGTTTATCTTTCTTTTGATGTGAAGACCAATCATTTGTAAATGATGATGTCATACATGCCCGGGTATGGTTGTCTTGAACCGACATGCCGACTTAAAATTACGACATTAAAAGTAGTTACAGTTGAGTTTTTAACAACTGGAGCACAGCATTAGACCTGGAAGTGGGTGGGGTGTGAAGTGCCTCATTTGCATTTAAAGGGGCAATATCATGTAAAATCAACTTTTTTGAGTTTTATGTCATGTTATAATGCTATTTTCTCATAAGATATAAAATGCCCAAAGCCTTGCTCTGACTCATTCATAAATGTTTGAGAAATCCTGCAGCGTTTTTAGGAAGCCATGCTGAGGAGCAAAACGACAAGTGGGGACCAGAAACGCCCCTGGGATGTGTCTTTAAGCCGAACTTCCTCATCACGGAGCATCCCCCCACCACCACCCCACACACCCCGCCCATGACTCCTGCAGGCTCTTGGCAGTAATAAAGCAAAGTGAAAGTGAAGCTTAAACTGTCTGCTGCTCTCAACACTACTTCTCACTTAGTGAAGCTCTTTTTAGATTCAAAATACCTTTGAGGAAATGTATTTTCAGATGCCAATTAACCTGCATCATAGCGCATGCGTGACCCCCCCACCCCCACCCCCCGGCTGCACTGAACGGGCCAATTTCAAGGTGTTTAGAAGAGGAAGTGATGAGAAGATAAGTTTATTTTCTATTTAAACAAAAAAAAAAAAAACAGCATTTTACTAACAACTAAAGGTGGCATACAGTAGATACTTTATTATGGTATAGTATTTAAATGTATGCCTGAGAAACACATAATATTGCYCCTTTMAAGAGACAACACTAAAACGAGTTGCTCTCAGACACACCACAAAACAGTGGTGAAAGAGGTTCAGGAGCTACAAAGCGAGTTAAWACCCTTTTTCGTGTTTGCTCATGTCAAAGACCACTGTATATGGCTGTTTGAGGCATTATAGCCTTAACCGCTTCTATTTAACAAAACAACAAACCCATCTTTACAACTATCTCACCAGCCGTTTTGATTCTGCTTTGTCTCAAGACAACAATAAAMCTTTTTATGGTATACTGTCATGCTAAAATGGCAAACAACAGAATAATTWAAAAAATAGAAAGGTAGCAAGACTTCTCTATTTCAAACAACATGTGTAACAAACAGAGTCAGAACTAGCTCTCACAGAAAATGAGGACAAATAAAGCCCTTGTTTGGATTAGTGTGTGGGACTTCATCAGTTTGTGCAGGACTCTTGTTGTGCAGCCCATTCTTTATTTGTACATTTTTTGTGTGTCAGAAGCTGCTGTATTACGCAACAACCAATGATGTGCACTTTTAGACATTTATTATTCACCAATTTGAGATCACTGCCGCCATGAGTTTCTTTAAGATTTCATGTGTGTGTGAGTGTGTACGTCTGAGAAAATGTTCCCCAAATCAGAGAAAATCCCCCACATCAAGACCGTGTTTCCTTATAGTGCATCTAGTCTGAAAGTTATGGTGTTTCCCCTTCCTCCCCATATTCATTTGCTTTCTGTTCTCTTCTGTGTATCAGTTCCCATTTTACTGCGGCTGGCAAACAAGGGGGACACAAGAAACCAAAAAAATCTMTTTTTGTGGAAAACTTTGGAGAACTAACTAAAATGCTAAGACACCCACTAAGCTAAAAAAAAAAGACTCCTTAACATTTCATGCAGAAAGCGTTTGACAGGAGTCCCACTCCACTTAAACGTTGATGATTGACAAAACACAAATATTTCATTTCCCCTCAGGGCAATATGYTCCCTTTAGGCTTTTATTTTTTGCCAACTGCTCTGCTGAGAAGCTGGGCACGGATGCAATTAGAGGAATAAAAAGACGTGATTTTAGTTCAAATTAAAACTATACCTAATTACTCAGTACTGTTTCATGTATGTGCATCAATTAGACTTWGCTCAAGGCAATCAACGTGCAGAAATGCTCTTGGAGGTGGGGAGTTATTTGTGGGTTAGGCAGGTATTCACAGCCTGGAGCAACTTCAAGTATTTAAAGCGTTTTTATAAATAATTATAGTCTTGATGGATGCATTTATAGTTTAACTGTTGTTATAAGAATCAAAGAATTTGTAACTATCTGGGTTCCTGCTTTGTTTTATACTTTTCATACTGGTTGCTGTGATTCTTTATTCTCAGGCTGTCCAAAAATCCTCTTCAATTGATCCAAAATACCACTGTTAGAATTCTGATGAAAGTTAAAAGGAGAGATTGTATTTTTTTCTTTTTTTAGTTTTTCTTCACTTGTTCCCATTAAAGTTCAGAAATAAATATAAAACCATTATTCTAACACACAAAGTTCTCAACAACTATGCTCCATCTTATATTAGAGTTCTTATTGTTCCAGAATTTCCTAACAGAGCTTTGCTCTCAGGTTTACCTGTGGTTCCTAAAGTTTCTGAATGCAGAATGCAAAGCTTTCAATCATCAAGCTCCCCTGTCGTTGTATACGTGATCAGCTGTGTTTTTATTTGTTTTCCTTTACATAGAAACCACACCTGGATCATTTGCCATTTATCTGTGTCTCTTTTCTATCCTTTAAAAACTCAGTCAAGGCAAAAGGCCACTTGTACAGAGTGTGCTTCAGCTAATGGCTTCTTCCTGTCACCAGTTCAGCTGCTCAAAATGGAGGATAATGAATTAAGTAAAATTTTGACACAGCTGCTGGCTTCCTCAGATTTACAATTAGATTTATTAATTGTCATTCCAGAAATAAGCCTCTATACGAGGGGTATCCAAAGTGTGGCCCGGGGGGCATTTGTGGCCCATAAAGTGATTTTGTGTGGCCCCTGACTTTGGTTCAAGAATTATATTAATTTGTTTACAAATGTATCCCCTTTTATGGAGACTTTCTGTTTATTATTAGGGCAAATTTCTCACAAAGAAAAATCTTATAATAAAAGATATTGGCAACAACACCAATTATTTGTCTTTAAATAACTAGAATCTTAGCTTTTTCCACATCTGTTTTAGTGACTTCTACTCAAAAGTTGACTTTGCTGCACTCCTTTTAATTGATTTATTAAATTTGTCTGAATACAGCAAGCATTTTCAGTGAAACAGTGACCTAAATYCTGATTTTATTGATCAGAATTGACTAAATTGGGTTATTTTTTTCCCCACCTGAAATCTAGAAAATTGCAAAATTTATTTCAATATGGTAAACCTGCAAAACACTTTTAAAGTTCTGGATCTAGATTAATTTACGCATCCATTTCCAGCAATAAATCTGACTATTTGTTTAATTAAAGTATTCAATGYTTAGTTTATTGTTGAGCAAGTAAAGGAAAAATATTTTTGGCCCTCAAGTCCTTCTGACTTTATGATTTTGGCCCATGTGACAAAATGTTTGGACATCCCTGCTCTATAC
>NW_013952419.1:2774390-2780161 GCF_001266775.1 Austrofundulus limnaeus
CACACACACACACACACACACACACACAAACACACACGCACGCACGCACGCACGCACGCACACACACACATAACACATATAATTTTTAGATGGTATAGGGGCTTCAGATTACTTTTGTTGTGTATGAGTGATATATGCATAAATTTTGAGTGGTTTGATTGGTAACTGACGAGGACTTTATATGGGAATAAAGAAAAGGCGACTTGATTCCTAGTTGTGCTTCTGAGTCAATTGCACATACGCTGCACTCCACATCCCCCCGCAGGAGATAAAAGTGGGGTGCAGCATAAAAGTGAAACATTTCCTCCCTGCATCCAAAAGCCATCAGGCAAGATTTTGATGCAGAAACACCCGAAGTCACAAGAAACCATAAGAAAGTGACATCAGGGGCAGAGAATTTTTCTTCCTTTGAAGTTTTTGCGATACACTTAATAACTGTAGGGGATTTTCGCTGATGTCTATGAAAACAGCCGTTTATGACCCTGGGCGTAGCTCAAAGGGAGAACCCTCAGGGACAAAAAAGGAGCTACTTCTTTTATAAGTGTGTGCTGCTCATCACTTCATCTGTATGCACATTTGCTATTAGAAGTGACTGCATATGGGTGCAATCTGAGCGTCAGATGAATGACGACACCTGCAAAAGTAATTATTCCCTCACAGGAGTGCTCAGTGCTCATATTACTCCTGCTCCTGTTTATGCTTCCAATACATTATTTAACAGAGCGATGAGTTTAATGTATCTGAGGAAAGTTACTGGCACTGCTGAGACCAAACTGTGCCAAAGCACCAAGATGAGAAAATATCTCTTGAAAGCTTTGGTTTCAACATTTTCCTCTTGCACTGTCTATTATCTCCTCAGATCCTGCAGGAAAGGAAATGTTCATATCCACTTTAATCTCTTTCATAATTTTTAAATTTAGATAAATGGTTTTTTTTTAAATATGGGGTTTTAAAGAACAAACAAGGCAAAGCTCAGAAAAACTCCAGAAAATGGCTGTGTTCTTTCACACTGAGATGTGAGCAGAAGACTGCGAATAAAGTATTACTTTACACTGGAATGCTTATATGATTAAAATATGAATTAGAGACCAATTAGGATCCATTAGAAGTGGAAAAAGGGCAGAAAATCATGACAGCTGAGATAACATAAGCAGGAAAAATAAAGTAGAGAATGAGATTCTATTTTGTTTAAAATTGAAGGCCTAGAATTCTACGAAGAAAGTGTTTTAGTCAAGAACACCTAACCCAAGACCAAGTCAAGACCAAGACCAGTATCGAGGCCGAGGCAAGATATTGCAGATGTCTGCTCACTTTCTTGGAGTGCCACGTGTSAGTGAAAAGGGGTGGAGATAGGTGACAGCGGTAACAAAAATGCATAATTAGCAACGAGTCACACTTGGATTTAAATCAGTCTGTTTTACATCAAATAAAAGCAACAATAATAACAAATTAATTAGACAATATTATGGCAATTTAGTGATATTTCCACAGTTGTGGTCTTGAAATAAAATTCAGAGCTCATTGTCTGAGACCGAGTACAAATGCGGTTGAGTCCGAGAAGAGGGCATCAAAAAGGGGTCTTAAAGCTGGTCTCAAGTCCAACATCAGTCTCAAGTATACAACACTGACACATGCTGGTTTTCATTGTTTTCATGTGAGTTTTAGACTAAGCTCATCTTTTGAGTTGTAGTCAAATTGGTCAAACTTTGAAAATAGCCCATGATGCCACACTGAAAATTTGCATTGTGAATGAATCTCAACTGCTAGCATATAACATTTTAGCTCATTATTCGTAAAAAAATAAATAAATAAAAAGAGGACCGAGTTATACCTCTTTTTGTGTTTGCTAAATTTAATCAGCTGTGGTGGCCATCTTGAACTGGACTGACTACAAAAGTTAATCAGTAGTAAAGTTACATTGTATAGATTAGTCCAAGAAAAAAAATCATTAAATTGTTGCAGTGATTTATGAGATATGTTGCAAACCAGAAAACAAATTCACCTCCAAATGGTTAATTTGTTCAATTTTGGCCCAATATTCTGTGCAGTATGTTAGCACTCAGACTACGTATTGGGGATCAGTCTCAGCTATGACCGCACCAAATGTCAAGTCAATATCTATCATATTAATTAATTGAATTAAAGCTATTTTTAAGGTCAGTTAGCTGTGGTGACCACCTTGAATCAGACTGATTCTAAAAGATGTAAACATACATCCAGTTCTCTGCAAGTTTATGTCAAATCCCTGAAATGGTCCATGAGGAATTATGCTCCCACACACACAACCAGGGCAAAGCTGTGGGTAATAATAAGCACCACACACTGGGCTTTTTCCTTCCTTTTCGGTGTAAGTGTATTTTTTTCCCACCTAAACATTCTACAGCAAATGAGATTGATAGTTACAGTATAAACCTTTCAGTCCCAGCAGCACCTCTCCCTGCTCTCTCTCACAAACACACCACTGCCTTTTCTAAACTTATATTTCCACCTAAAACTCACCTCATTGCTTCTGTTCATCCATATTATCCAAGTTTCCCCTCACACGATAAATATTACATGCACGCCTTCACCTTTCTGTCTTAATAGTAACAAAAGTCTTTTCTTTTGCAAGTGTTAGAAAAGTAATTATCACCATATCTCCTGCAAGGGCACCATTTCCTTATCATCGCTTTTTGTTTGTGTAAGATATGTAAAGGGGGTGTGKATCTGTGGGATCACTGTGAATATTTTTCTTGTCTCTTCAAAGCCCCCCCAATCAAAGGCAACTTTAAATTCAAGATTAAAAATGGCCTTCCTATTTTATTTGATACCCTTTCTGATAAATAAGCACAGCTAATTATTTATGTACATACAGATTTTCTCAAGAATATGTGGGGAAAATATTGATGCTTTACAAAAGGAAGTGAGTTTAGATTAAATATTCGGTTTTATGGAATTAATTACAGCAAAAAATAAGTTTGTTCTTAAATTCAAGAAGCTCAAACTTCACAAATTCCTTATGAATTTAAAAAAAGCACTAAACCCCACATTACAACAGCTGGGTTGAACAGTCTATCCTCATGGTCACAAATGGATCGGGTTATTCCCTGACCTTCGCCTGCTTGTGTGCGTAGTGATCGCAGCAGAACTGAAGGATAATACATCAGGATTCAGTCCAGACTGGCATGTACTCGCTAACACGTCCTCTGGCTGTAGGAGAGATTTCTTTTCTTTTTCTTTTTTTTAATCTGTCTGCATTCAAGAGTTTACTGTCACTCTCCTCCCAAAGCCCAGCTCTCCTCACTTTATTCCCTTCATCCCTCCACCCCCATCCTCACACTTTCAGCCTCAGATCTGTGTTCAATGGGATTTATTCACCCCTTCTTTTAAAATGATCGCCATTGTGTGTTTAGTTCTTTAGCGTTATTTTTGACCAACTTGTCTTCTATTCCTGCAAACATATCTTCTTAAAATGAATCTTGGAGCATTTTCTGTTTTTTATATTTATTTATTTTAATGAGTGTCAAATCTGTTTCCATCATAAGCTTATGGTTTTACTTTCACGCCTTTTTTCCCCTTTTTCGCCGTGTCTGTCTGTCAGAGTGTTGATGGATCTTCTCTGTGGAAGGATTTTGCCACATTTCACCGTGCGGCTGGTAATTATTTGCATTTCATAAGAACCTTAAGATGAGAGCACAAGACTTTGAGGGATGTTTCATCATGTTAATCATCTTTGATTTTGATTTTCTTTGCAGTTGAAAGCTTAAACTCTTGAATGAGACCAAACAGTCAGATTTTCAGAATTACCAGAACAGAGTTGTTTGCCTTTTGACTACATGAATGTATTAACCAGTTGTCAGCAGTAAGATTTTATCATCTCTCATCTGAAAAGTCCATTTATTGTCCACAAAATCAAAATGTCTCTGACAATGTCTCTTATAGCAAAATATCTTGTGAACTACAGAGTGGATTTCTTTGACACTATCAGGAAATAGTTATTGGGTTAGCAATAATTCAATTAATTTTAACAAATAACAACTTGTGATTTGTTGTGGTCATAGCTGAGACCAATATCAAAATGATCACTGACATATTGCAAAAATTATTGGGCCAAAATAGAACAAATTAACTACATGAAGGTAAAACTGTCTTCAGGTTAGCAACATATACTGTAAGACCTAAAACATTGCAGCACTTTCAGGAACTTGGACACTTCCTACAGTCCTTCACACTGTCTAAGGTCCTGAAACATTACAGCACTTTCAGAACCTTGGACAGTTCCTTTGGTCCGTCACACTGTCTGAAGTCCTGAAACATTCCAGCACTTTCAGGACCTTGGACACTTCCTTCAATCCTACAAACTTTCTAAAGTCCTGAAACATTCAAGCAATTTAAAGACCTTGGACAGTTCCTTCAGTCCTTCACACTGTCTAAAGCCCTGAAACATCCCAGCACTTTCAGGACCTTGGACAGTTCCTTTAGTCCTTCACACTGTCTAAAGCCCTGAAACATCCCAGCGCTTTCAGGAACTTGGACAGTTCCTTTAGTCCTTCACACTGTCTAAAAGCCCTGAAACATCCCAGCATTTTTCAGGACCTTGGACAGTTCCTTCAGTCCTTAACAATGTCATAAGCCCTGAAACATTCCAGCACTTTCAGGACTTTGGACAGTTCCTTCAGTCCTTAACACTGTCTAAAGCCCTGAAACATTCCAGCACTCTCAAGACCTTGGACAGTTCCTTTAGTCCTTCACATTGTCTAAAGCCCTGAAACATCCCAGCACATCAGTGCTTAAAAATATCTTAAGACCTGAAACATTCCAGCACTTACAGGAAATTAAACAGTTCCTCCAGTCCTTAACACTGTCTAATGCCCAGATAAATTCCAGCACTTTCAGGACCTTGGACAGTTCTTTCAGTCCTTAACACTACCTAAATTCCTGAAACATTCTGGCACACTCAGGACCTTGGACATTTCCTTTGGTCCTTCAAATTTTCTAAAGTTCTGAACTATTCCAGCACTTTCAGGACCTTGGACAGTTCCTTTGTACTTCACACTGTCTAAAGCTCTGAAACATCCTAGAACTTTCAGGACCTTGGACAGTTCCTTCAGTCCTTAATGATATCTAAAGTCCTGAAACATTCCAGCACTTTCAGGACCTTGGAAAGTTCCTTCAGTGCTTAACAATATCTTAAGATCTGAAAGATTCCAGCACTTTCAGGACCTTGGACAGTTCCTTCAGTCCTTAACACTGTCTAAAGTCCTGAAACATTCTGGCACACTCAGGACCACGGACAGTTCCTTCGGTCCTTCAAATTCTCTAAAGTTCTGAACTATTCCAGCACTTTCAGGACCTTGGACAGTTCCTTTGTCCTTCACAGTGTCTAAAGCCCTGAAACATCCTAGCACTTTCAGGACCTTGGACAGTTCCTTCAGTCCTTAAGGATATCTAAAGTCCTGAAACATTCCAGCACTTTCAGGACCTTGGAAAGTTCCTTCAGTGCTTAACAATATCTTAAGATCTGAAACATTCAGGCACTTTCAGGACCTTGGACAGTTCCTTCGGTCCTTAACATTGTCTAAAGTCCTGAAACATTCTGGCACACTCAGGACCATGGACAGTTCCTTCGGTCCTTCAAATCCTATAAAGTTCTGAACTATTCCAGCACTTTCAGGACCTCGGACAGTTCCTTTTTCCTTCACAGTGTGTAAGGCCCTGAAACATCCTAGCACTTTCAGGACCTTGGATAGTTCCTTCAGTCCTTAAGGATATCTAAAGTCCTGAAACATTCC
>NW_013952419.1:2780171-2802977 GCF_001266775.1 Austrofundulus limnaeus
AGGACCTTGGACAGTTCCTTCAGTCTTTACCAATATCTAAACTCCTGAAACAATCCAACTCTTTCAGGACCTTGGACAGTTCCTTCAGTCCTGAATGATATCTAAAGTCCTGAAACATTCCAGCTCTTTCAGGACCTTGGACAGTTCCTTCAGTCCTTAACAGTGTGTAAATCCCTGAAACATCCTAGCCCTCTCAGAAACTTGGACAGTTCCTTTGGTTCTTCATATTGTCTAAATTTCTGAAATATTCCAGCACTTTCAGGACCTTGGACAGTTCTTTTAGTCCTTCACACTGTCTAAAGCCCTGAAACATCCCAGCACTTTTAGGACCTTGGACAGTTCCTTCTGTCCTTAACACTGTCTAATGCCCTGAAACATTCCAGGACTTTGAGGACCTTGGATAGTTCCTTCAGTCCTTAACACTGTCTAAAGTCCTGAAACATTCTGGCACACTCAGGACATTGGACAGTTCCTTTGGTCCTTAAATTCTCTAAAGTTCTGAACTATTCCAGCACTTTCAGGACCTTGGACAGTTCCTTCAGTCCTTCACATTGTCTAAAGCCCTGAAACATTCCAGCAGTTTAAGGACATTTGACAGTTCCTTCAGTCCTTCCCAATGTCTTAAGCCCTGAAACTATCCAGCACTTTCAGGACCTTGGACAGTTCCTTCTGTCCTTCAAATTTTCTAAAGTCCTGTAACATTCCAGCACTTTCAGGAACTTGGACAGTTCCTTTAGTCCTTCACATTGCCTAAAGTTCTGTAATATCCCAGCTCTTTCAGGAACTTGCACAGTTCCTTCAGTCCTTAACACCGTGTAAAGCCCTGAAACATTCCAGCACTTTAAGGACCTTGGACAGTTCCTTCAGTCCTTACCAATGTCAAAAGCCCTGGAAAATCCCACCCCTCTCAGGAACTTGGACAGTTCCTTCGGTCCATCACATTGTCTAAAGTTCTGAAACATTCCAGCACTTTCAGGACATTGGACAGTTCCTTCAGTCCGTAACACTTTCTAAAGCCCTGAAACATTCCAGCACTCTCAGGACCTTGGACAGTTCCTTCAGTCCTTCACATTATCTAAAGCCCTGAAACATGCTAGCTCTTTCAGGACCTTGGAAAGTTCATTCAGTGCTTAACAATGTCTAATGCCCTGAAACATTCCAGCACTTTCAGGACTTTGGACAATTCCTTCACTCTTTACCAATGTCTAAATCCCTGAAACAATCCAGCACTTTCAGGACCTTGGACAATTCCTTGAGTCTTTAAAAGTCCTGAAATAATCCAGCACTTTCAGGACCTTGGACATTTCCTTCAGTCCTGAATGATATCTAAAGTCCTGAAACATCCCAGCCCTCTCAGGACCTTGGAAAGTTCCTTTAGTCCTTCACACTGTCTAAAGTTCTGAAACATCCCAGCTCTTTCAGGAACTTRGACAGTTCCTTTGGTCCTTTACACTGTCTAAAGCCCTGAAACATTCCAGCAATCTCAGGACCTTGGACAGTTCCTTTAGTCCTTCACATTGTCTAAAGCCCTGAAACATCCCAGCACTTTCAGGACCTTGGAAAGTTCCTTCAGTGCTTCACAATGTCTAAAGCCCGGAAACATTCCAGCACTTTCAGGACCTTGGACAGTTCCTTCAGTCCTTAACACTGTCTAAAGTCTTGAATCATTATGGCACTCTCAGGACCATAGACAGTTCCTTCGGTCATTCACATTGTCTAAAGTTCTGAACTATTCCAGTACTTTCAGGACCTTTGACAGTTCATTCATTACATAACACTGTCTAATGCCCTGAAACATTCCAGCACTTTCAGGACCTTGGACAGTTCCTTCGGTCCTTCAATTTTTTTTTCAAATTCTGAACTATTCTAGCACTTTCAGGACCTTCGACAGTTCCTTTGGTCCTTCACACTGTCTAAAGTACTGAAACATCCCAGCACTTTCAGGACCTTGGACAGTTCCTTCAGTCCTTAACAATGTCTAAAGCCCTGAAATATTCTGGCACACTCAGGACCTTGGATAGTTCCTTCAGTCCTTAACATTGTCTAAAGTTCTGAACTATTCCAGTACTTTCAGGACCTTGGACAGTTCCTTTGGTCCTTCACACTGTCTAATGCCCTGAAACATTCCAGCACTTTCAGGACCTTGGACAGTTTTTTTCAGTCCTTAACACTGTTTAATGTCCTGAAACATTCTGGCACATTCAGGACCTTGGACAGTTCGTTCGGTCCTTCAATTTTTTTAAAGTTCAAAACTATTCTAGCACTTTCAGGACCTTGGAAAGTTCATTCAGGGCTTCACAATGTCTAAAGCCCGGAAACATTCCAGCACTTTCAGGACCTTGGACAGTTCACTCATTCCTTAACACTGTCTAATGCCCTGAAACATTCCAGCACTTTCAGGACCTTGGACAGTTCCTTCGGTCCTTCAAATTTTTTCAAGTTCTGAACTATTCTAGCACTTTCAGGACCTTGGACATTTCTTTTGGTCCTTCAAACTGTCTAAAGTACTGAAACATCCCAGCACTTTCAGGACCTTGGACAGTTCCTTTAGTCCTTCACACTGTCTAAAGCCCTGAAACATCCCAGCACTTTCAGGACCTTGGACAGTTCCTTTAGGCCTTTACACTGTCTAAAGCCCTGAAACATCCCAGCACTTTCACGAACTTGGACAGTTCCTTTAGTCCTTCACACTGTCTAAAGTCCTAAAACATTCCAGCACTTTAAGGACCTTGGACAGTTCCTTCGGTCCTTAACACTGTCTAAAGCCCCGAAACATCCCAGCCTTCTCAGGACCTTGGACAGTTCCTTCGGTCCTTCACATTGTCTAAAGTTCTGAACTATTCCAACACTTTCAGGACCTTCGACAGTTCCTTTGGTCCTTCACACTGTCTAAAGCCCTGAAACATCCCAGCACTTTCAGGAACTTGGACAGTTCATTTACCCCTTCACTTTGACTAATGCAGTGATTCCCAACCAGGGGTACGCAAGCATATCACAGGGGGTCCATGGAAATATTTCCCAGGCGTGTAAAAAATATAAATAAAAATAGGACTAAGATATGTAGGGCCATCATTTCTKCAATGCGGAAACTGCATTCGGAATCACTGAATTAACACAAAATGGAATCCAGTATAAAAGGTGAAATCTCATGGAATTTGCTCATTTGGGTAAGTTTCTGACATAATTTGGACAGTACAATGTATTTTGGATGCTGTTGGTTTTTTGCACCTGCCATTACCTGGTTTATTTATTTGAATACTTATTTCAAGGCAACATTTTTATCTTTATGTTTAATTTTAATTAAAAAATTAAATGCCTGAGAATTAAATGTTCTAGGAGGTTAAATAAATCATTTTCATTTAACAATCATCTGTAGTACATTATAGTTTTGGAGAATCATCATTACGTTCGACTGAATATGTATTAGTGGTATGACAAAATGGCTCAGGGGTTACACAAGTCTAAAAAGGTTGGAAACCACTGTTGTAAACCACTACACAGATTTTATGATTTTCAGGGAGTAATAAATACAATGWACCTCTACAACAAAGTTTCCTTTGAACATAATCCAACTGAAAATGGCCACCACAGCTAAGTGACCTTAAAAACACCAAAATGACTATAATTCTTTCAATTTCATAAATGTGTTCAAATGTTGGTTTTGCTGGGAGTTATTGAAAACACATATTTGTAGCTGTCAAATCTAAAAGAAGCAAAACAAAAAAGGGAGAAAAGCTAAAATAATTTAAAAACATTTAAAAATGGTTAAAATCTAGAAGTAACATAATATTTAAATGTAGAAAAGGCTAAAAATTAAAAGTAGCAAACAGCAAAGCAAAAGCTAAAGGTTGAAAAACATACCTAAATGTAGCAGAATGGTAGCTAAAAGCTAACAGAATCAAAAGGCTAAAAGTAAAATTAACAGTATTGTTTTATTATTCTACATAATTGTAAATCATGTTAAATATTTTGAAACGTTATAAAAGTCATAAAAATCTAATGTCACAGCACTCATCCTCTGAATAAGCTGAATGTTTTGATTATATAATATATGAATGGCTGAAATAGCAAAAATAAGCAAATTGCAAGAAAACCTATTAAAACCAGGAAAAGTGTAAATGCTGAAAAAGCATTTGTTCTACTATTCAAGAAAATAACTCACAGATCAAATGATTATTATTAATAATTACTAATAACCTACTTTCTTTCTAAGAATTGTTCAAATAAATCAGTAAAGTTATATCTAATCTAATCTAATCTAATCTAATAATGAAAGTCCTCATGACTGGTATAATGAGAATCTTTCTTTCTTTTGACCAAAATTTGTGAAGTTCATGAACATCCCAAGGTCTAAATAAATAAATAAATAAATAAATAAATAAATCCAGGGTTGAACTCCAGTCGATTAGAGCCGACAACAGAGAACCGAGCTGGTCCTAACCTGTGAGAGAAGTTTTTCTTCCTGTCACTCTTCCTGTGTAGATGAGCTCGAAATAGGGCCACATAATTACCAGTGGCTCCCTCAGAGCTCTCTCAGATGTGCAGAGCTCTCATTACCCACAATGCAGCCTGGGCTCTTAAATATCAAACACCTCTTTGTGCCGGAGGCCTGACCGTCCCTTTAGCCTGCAGCATCCCCTCCGTCTTTAGCCTGTGCACGCATGTGTGAGATTGTCAGCACAAGTGTGGAATTAGTGCCTAAACTCTGCTTTTTATCACAAAAGAAAAAAACCCACCTACAACTACATTCATTTTTTATGTATAATGTTTACTTCCTCTGATAGCTGTAGTGATGTGTGCCACTGCAACTCACAAGTTGTAAAACTGAATGTTAACGATACATTTTTTTACATTTCCTTCGAGTTTTTTTCCTTCACGTTTTGCATCCAGATTCAATTTCTTTTCACTTCAGTGCTTGTGGAAATTAAAAGAAGCCAATGAGAGAGAAAAAATAAATAAAATAAAAACTCATGTACTTCAAGCAGTTTCTCTTAAAAGCCCCAAGCCTTTTAAGTTGAACTAAAATGTTGCCACAAGCAGAGAAAGGAGGAAAAAAACATCCAAGCATATRACAAGAACATGGACAATCAATTAGTCAATCAATTAAGAATAAAAATATGGCCTAGCACTTTCTTTTAAGTGAACTTCTGCAAAGTGTCTCTGTAGTGGGAATAATTTACATAAAGAAAAGATTAATTTTAGACAAAAAATGTGCAGAATACAGTTCCTCATTTCAGATAGGATCACAGATCTAAATTTTGAATGTTAGTAAAAATTTCAGCTGAGCAGGACTTCGACATCCCAATTTTACTCAAGAATAATGTTAAACCATAAAACTTGACTTAATTTAAAAATCTAAACTGCTCTCTCATCCTGTGATTCACTAAGATGGTCTTTTGACTATAAATTTAAAGGGATAACTGCATAGAAACAGATGGTCTGCATGACTCCATTTTCTCCAGAATTTAGTCATTTTAAGTAGGAACTAAGAAATTTTGTTCAACCTGTATTTTTCTGTCTAAGTAAGAAGCATGTGGAGTGTGACTGAATTATTTAAGAGAAGACAAAAGAATAGAAGATTTTGCATTTCAAAACCATAAAGTTTTCTAAAACGTAAAAATGCGGCTGCAGCTTTGAGTTATTACTTGTTTCAGTGAACCACAGAGTGAAAATTATATGGAAGCATTTGTTGTAGGAATTTGCAATAAATTGATTAAGCACTCTTATTCGCTCATTAACTTTTATTGCCTTGCTTCCTACATAAGTAATCATAATTTTTCTTTGTTGCGAAGGCCTCCACGGACAAAACGCGAAAAAAAAATCTTTTGAGAACAATAAAGATATCGCATATTTTGGTATTTAGATGATCAAATCAAAAGAGAATTTGAATTTATATAATCTACTGTACTTAAGATCTATTTGCCTTTATGTTTTAAATGTTTTTTTTGTCAAGCTTATATGATTTGCAGTAATTTTGTACTGAAACACGTTTGTTAATTTATTGTCCAACAACATAATTTAAACATTATTTTACTTCTTACTCACTAACTTCTGAATCACAAATGCTCTGTAAAAAACAAATTTGTCAGGAAATAAATGCCTCAGATAAAAAAACAAGCCTGCATGAACACACATGAATTTAAAAGCCTATCATTTCTTAAATAAATGCATTTCACCTACTGCTGTTCATGGCAGAGATTTAGATTAAAGTTGTAGGCACTTTGATTGAACCTTGAAAATACTATTATTTTATTTCAGTTGTAGTGTTTTAATTAAAATCCATCCATTGGTTCATGCAATGCACAGTAGTACACAAGAAACAGTCTGACAAACAAACACACTCACACATGCTTTTCATGACTTGTGGGCAATAGAAAATTAACTTATATCTTTTTAAGTCAAAGCATTTTTGTGGCCGTGTATGGGGCGCAAATAAAATGTTAAAAATATTACTAACACAATTTCATTATTTAGCTCACTTTCAGTGTACAATCCTAATTTAATTAAACACCACTAACATTTTATTGTTAATCAGCTCACTTTTCTTCCAATTTGCTCTTTTTTACTAAATGTCACAAGTTGTGGCTAAATGTAAACATTTGCATTTAAGTATTTCAGAATGGAATGCAGCCTTTGCTTTTTTGTGATGTCATCATCCTGGGACAATAGATGACACTAATGCTGCTAACACAGCTAATGCTGCTAAGACTGCTAACGCTTCCCTATGAGAAAACAAACAGGCAGTTGCTGCACATGTCGAAGCTGAACTTCAAACTACTGGACCACAGGTACTATACATGTTGTTTTCAATTAAAACATTTTAAATATAAAATTTAAATATCATCTAAAGCAGCGCTAGCATTTGCTTTTGTCACAGTACTATGATGACATCACGACAAAAGCCGCGCACCAACGGCCAAGGCTGCCAGCCATTTTGAAATTCTTAACTGTAAGCTTTATCATTTAGCTGCAATACTTAAGATTTAATGTTTACATTTAAATTCAGGACTTAATATTTAGACACAACATTTAACATTTAGTAAAAAAAAATGATCAAAATATAAGTGAGCTACAATAGAGTGTTAGTGGACATATTTTACCTAGGATTTTACTTGTTAAGTGAGCTAAATAATGAAAACACATGACATATTTTAACTTTAAATTTTACACTTGGCACCCAATAACCTTGCAGAGTTCTGTTATACTGACTATGGATCAGTTTGTGCTGGCCTTCATGTTATAATCTGCACAAGCAAGCCCTCAAAAATCCTCCTCTCATCAGCACAGAGTTTACTGCAACAGTACTTGACATGTCCTGCAGCCAAATCCACAAATTTTAAGAGGTGTCTCATTAGCTCACTGAGCTGTGGAAATGATGGGTGTTAATATAAACATCACAAAAACAAGGTTGTATTCTTTTGTTCTATGTGTCTGAGATTTTTTTTTTTAAATCAGCTCACTGTTAACATTATGGGCAACATTTTCAGCACAAAAATACAGACCTCTAGATGTCAGAGCTGATATTCTGCATCAGTGCTTTGAGTGGCATATTATTTTATAACCAAATCAAGAATAAAATTAAATCGGACTGTGGAAAAAAAAAAGCCAATTTACAATTTTTCTGATCTGTTCATAAAACCTGCTGGGAACACATTTACAAAATGATTCTGTCTTTYGAGCGGGGACAAAATGCTTGACAGCAAGTCCATTTTAATCGCAAGTTTGGGAATGAAGACTTCTCTGAGCCCGAAGAACAAATGTAGAAACTAAGACAAAAAGAAAATCATCAATAGACCCAGCGAAGCGGGAAGGAATTCTGTGGATCTTACCGTTGTCCTCAACAGAGAAATGAAATACATCAGATGTGGTGTTTTCTTCGTGCCGCAACACATAGCAGATGTTCAGGTCATCAATATCAGCTGCAAAGAAAAAAAAAGTGTGCCTTATTCAATCTGTTCGTGCTTGGAGAATGTGATGGACATAACTCTCAGCTACTATCACATTAGGTTTTCGCTCAATATCTGCAGAACTGACTGAGTTAGAATTATTTTTCTGTTTGTAATGCCTGATTCAAACAGCAAGATAATTATGCAGATTTYTGACCTAAWTTTTTTCGTTCCGATACTCTCTGATTACTGTGATGGCTCAAAAGATAATGTTAGGAGGTACACCTGCCATGTGTGGTGTAAGAGTGATCTAGTTGGCTCAGAAAGACGCCAGGACAGCTCAAATCTCACATCAGGGATATTCAACATGTTCAATTGTCTTGATCTGATGCCTCAGCATGAGTGATGTTCCCCTGAGGATAAACAAGTTCATAGCCTGTTGAATGTGACGTGTAGCCAATCAGAAAGCGAGGTGAGAAATACAGAAGACAAAACTGACCAGAGAGTCCGGTGAACATCTGAGACATCTTTTCTGTTTTATTTTTCCGTTAAAATTAGTCCACAAACTGTCACCATTGCTTCTTCTTTGTCAGCGATGTTTATTTACCCTGAACTCATGGCAGCTGAATGTTCGTGAGGGAAATCTCTTCAAGTTTGGTTGTCTTTGTCACGGTTTGGTCCACACTGTTGGACCAAATATCTACCATATTTTATCATCTTGTGTGGAGTCTCTCAGGTTTTGAAAATCAACAGGAAGTTATAAAATCTTGCCGTGTGAACCAGGCATTAGGATCAATAAGCTGTGGCAGCCATGTTGAATCAGGTTGACTCCAAAAATTAACCAGTTGTAGATWAAAATGATTACTTTCCGAGAGTTTCATTCAAATTCACAAAGTTGTTGAGGAACTGTTTTGCGTATGCTACAGACATACATGGTCAAAAACACCCTTGTCTTTAATAGAAGGTAATAATGGATGTGAGGTGATGCCTTAAAAAACTGAAACAAACTGATTCCAAAAATATAAATAGAATGTGGATCAGTTATGTCCTTGTCAACATTTAAAGTCATATTTAGACAAAAATTTGCATTTTGAGATTAAATTAAAAAAAAACTTTTGTGTCTTGTTTTTCATGTCATGTTTCATGCTGACTACAGAAATAGCCTCAAACACACTTTGAAGTTGTATTGCAGCTTTACGGCTTGTTCAAACACTCCCTCCGTCAAATAAGTGTTCAAAGAGGCAAGCTGTCCCACTCTGCAAACGTAGGGCTGCAGCAACAGCAGGTCTCTCGTATCACACTGATTCAATTACTTATCAGTACGCAGCGTGAACAATTTCCTACCAGAGGAATCATTCTGAAAGTCATGCATCCGTTAATCCAGGACGATAAGGTGGCGAACTGAAAATCCAACAGAGCTCAAGCTAAACCAATAGAAAAAAAAAACGTTTTAAACCAGAACCTGACGATTGCCTGAGTCAACACCCCTAAAGAAGAAGAAGAAAAAAAAAACAGGTGAGGCTGGACTTTTTAATGACAGACGAGGTAGGAATGTTAACAACAGGATTCCAGTGGCTTCACATCTGTTTCCTCCAACTTTTGCTGAATTACAGGGCTTTGCTTGTACTTTTCTATTTCATTTCCCACAAAAACATCTATTACAGTGCAAAAAAAATCATCAACACTGTGAAAGAGCTTGGCCCCTGCAAACCATCTCTTTCAATAATAGATGTCAGAGGAAGGGGGTTCATTAAAGTGTAAACCTCTGATTTCTGACTAGGAAGCACGCCTCCTCCTGCAGGTGACTGCTGCTTTTCCACTGATTAAAAAAATCTAAATGTGTGTCCTGTAAAAAGATTATTCTGGTTTTCTGCATTCAGGTTAGCATTCTGCAGAGCTGCAGGAAGAGCAACCTCCCCATGACACAGACTTGAACCCGAGGACCTTTCAAGCACAAAGTTAACACTGGGAACATGGGGGGTGGGGGGCACACTGCTCATTCAATATTTAAAGAGAACGCCTCCTGGGAGGTGCCCTGGAAATGGGACGAGTAAATAAAGAGCAAGGGATTGTCTCTTTCACCTCACTGACTCTTCTGACGAGTCGGCTCGCTCTCCTAACTCGAATCTCTCATGATTCCCACCCCCACCGCACTCTTTGTTTCCTCCCGTGCCACCTGCATCACCTCAACCCGTTTCCCAACCCACCTCCTTTTTTGCGCTCTCTTCCTCCTCATCTTCCCTTTGCTCCTTTCTTTCTTTCTGCACTCTTGTCTCATCTGTGCCTTTTTTTTCTTTTAGAAAGCCTGCGGCTACACAGTGTTTGTCAGAAATGTCTCAAGAGCTCTTTCCAACTCTGTGTTCTCCACACATGTCTGTGTTTACACCAGGAAGCAGGTGAATTTTTCTCACTTTCTTGCTTAATTGGCCCAGCATGATGATTACATTCTTTAAGCCCCAATCAGCAACATTGTTGTCTCCATTCTCTTTGCCATATCAGCAAACATTCATGCACTCAGGGAAAAATAAATGTTTCAAAAGTGTTTAAATTTATAGAAAAAGTGACGTCACTTGCTCTGGCGGTGAATAGTGATTTAATTGCTGAGAGCCACCGACGTTCAAGGCACACACAACTTCAATTAACGGCTTCAAACTGACCTGACCTGGTGAGGCTATCAGAATTCACTGCAACTCAAATACCATCCTGTCACTTTGAGATCTTCACTGACCTTTTCGCACAATCCTCTGCTTCTGCCCCGCTTCATTTAACAGACCTCCAAAGAGAACCTCAGATGTGAACATTGCCCCAGAGATGCAGCAATATTCAATTATTCATCTTGAAAGTCTCCAAAACATCAGTCTCTATCTTTGGTCTGCTAATTATGATTTGATGAACAAGACATTTCTAAATTAGGCTCGCAAAAAAAAAAAAAAACCTATTGAAATTCCCAAGTCAGAGCTTGTCACACGTACGAATAATTATAACTCCATAAATTAAAATAGTTGAGAAGCACGGGTGTGAAAATTAATTAAATCTAACTGATTAAGGTGAAATTTGAGCTTTTGACTTTGTGCATCTCTTGTTTTAAATGGCACACCGTGCGATTCGATTTGTACTGTATTTATTTATTTCACTAACAAACACATTAGAATTAAAACCTTCCATTACCCAAAGAGTCAGATTAACAATGCTTTTTTTAAACTGTTAGGAGGCATTTTGAGGCAGTAGACACAGTTATAATTTTGTTTTAAAAATTGTAGTATTAAAAAAGCAAGATTATATAAATAATATAGAGTGGAACAGAGATTGAGGCAATTCTCTTAAGCAGATTTAATTTAATCAGCACCAGTTATTCATGAAAGCATATGCAGTGTGGATTTAAGCAAAAACCTCTAAACTGTTTTCATCAATTTCCATCTGAATATTTTACCCTTTCCCACCAATCTTGTTTATGTTGTTTAAAAGTTATTTTTTCAGCTGTTGTCACTGAGTGATGTCTGTTATGAAAAGCAACTAATTAAAATACTGATAAATATTGTGTTAAGCACTTACCTTGACTAAATGTATTGATGGAGTTGTTCCCGTGTCCAAGATTAATGATGTAGCCATGTTTGGGTGGTGTGCTGATGTGGAACACCACAGAAGCTGGTTTGCTGTCCCTGTCCTCCACCTTCAGCACCTTAGGACTAATAGGAAAGCCCAGGAGGCCTGTGGGCAAAATCTTCAAAGTGGGCGCTCCTTTGTTTATTACAATCTGGGGGATGCCATTATCAATTGCTGCTATAGTGATCTTCATGGTCTGAGGGCGGCTCGTCTCAAACACAGTGTCTGGGAAAACATAGAAGTCAGTGTGTGTGCCGTCAGTAACAGTAAAGGAGAAAGAGTCCTCTGAGGATTCGGTCCCATCGTGTTTGTAGCTGATGAGATTTTCGTCAAGGTCTTGCTTCGTGAAGCTGGTGACAGGCGCCGACCGGTTGTACAACAGTTTGCCGTGAACGGGCAGTTGGGTGACTGTGAATTTGATCAGCCTTTCATCCGTGTCCTGGTCCTCGGCGGTGAGCTCAAATGGTGTGATCAGCTTCAGCTGGCCTTCTGTGACAACCAGGCCATTTACTGTCACAACGGGTTTCTTGTTATCAACATCCACTATAGAGATTCGAAATGTTCTGAAAACTGGGTTGTAACCGTCAGTGACTTCGAACTCGAAACTGTCCATTTTTATTTCATCATCTGATGTGTGGATGTAGAAAATCTTACTGCCAGCCAATTGAAGTTGAGTAAAAGATACAATGGGCATCCCGGGAGTATCTGTGCACTCCAAATGGCCTCTTATAGGGATCTGTGTGACAGTAAAGACCAAGTTTTCATCAGGGCTGTTAAGATCAGAAGTACTGAGTAGATCTGTGGTTAATGTCACTCTCCCACCTTCTCTCAGAGACACACCTTTACTAACAACATTTGGAAAGACCATGTCAATGCCACCTATTGTGATGTAGAAGTAGCGATCAATGAGTGGGTTAATTCCATCAGTGACATCAAATTTTACTAAGTCGCGGATGCCCTCCTGTCCATTGTGTGTGTACAATATCAGTCCTGCATCGAGTTCAGCTTGTGTGAAGTTCATGCCCAGCGTGATGTTCTCCAGATACCCCGATGGTGTTTTTCTCTGCAAGACACCCTGACCAGGTTCAAACCTGATAATATATGTTAGCATAATATCCACTGAATCCAAATCTGTTGCTTTAAGCACTTTGTTGTTAATCTCTTTGGACTCTCCAATTTCCACTTCCAGGCCATCGTTGATAGCCATTCTAGGGGTTTCATCATCAACAGCAATGATCATAATCACAGCTTTTTTCTGGACAATGTACTTTCCATCCGTCAGAGTGATATCAAAGCTGTCCTCTGTCGTCTCTGAGTCATCGTGTTCATAAATAATACTTGAAGCCTCTCTAATCTGTTCCAAAGTGAAATTTGTCACCAACACAGAGCCCGTGGATAGCTGATTTAAAATGGCACCGTGTTTGGGAGGTTTGGAAACTGTAAACACGAGCTCCTCGGGTGGAACGTCGGCATCTGCTCCATTCAGAATCAGCGTGTCGATGACAATGTTCATTCCCTCCATCACAACAATTTCCCTCAAGTAAATCTCAGGCTTTTCATCATTTTTTGGAATGATAATGATCGGGAAGAAATAGTTCTCTGAGAAATTGATACCGTCAGAGCACCTAAAAGTGAAGCTATCCTCCACTGGTTCTACCCCCTTGTGAATGCTTTGCACATAGTAGATATTTCCTTCCCTTATGTCTCTGAGGGTAAAAGCACTTATAGCTGTTCCTGACCTTGACTTTTCTGAGCCTGGGGCGGGGGATATATTTTCCACATAGCCTGCAGTGGGCTGGACAATGATGGTGCAAAGGATATCATCCGTTGGAGTGTCATTATCATCAGCGTTCAAGTGCTGAGGGCCAATGGCATATTTCTCTCCTTCAGTGACACTGAACTGAATTCCAACTCCAACCTCAGGGGCCTGATTGTCAACAGGAAGAATAGTGATTCGAACATGAACCCCTTTGACCTTATTGCCACCTACTGTCCAATCATCAGACATGTCTGTAAGCGTTAGATTAAATCCATCCTGCTGGGAGGTCAAACCTATTTCACCACCAGTGTGTGCATAAACAACTACTCCATTAATTATGTCAGCTTGTGTAAACCCGGTTGCAGGCACTCCTTTCACCAAAATTTCCCCCCAAACTGGAGGATCTTCTAAAATAAAAGTCAGCTGGAGGTCATCTGTGTCATCATCATGACCTTGAATCACGTTAGTTGTTATTTCCGTGGCTCCGTTTTCCAATACGTTCATATGGGACCCAATTGTTCCAGCAGGTAGTCTGATCCTTGGTGTTTCATCATCGACAGGTTTTACATTAACTTTGACCGTCACAGTCACAATATGAAAACCATCACTGACATCCAGCTGAAATTCATCACTCACAGTCTCATCTCCACCATGAATATATGATATCTTCCCCTCTGAAATGTCCTCAAGTTTAAAGAGACCGTTTTTGTCCAGGTCAGTGAAAGTCACCTGAATCTGACCATGTTTAGGAGGCCGACTCAGAGCAAAGGTTATTTTCTCGCTCTCTGTGTCAAGGTCTGTCGCATCGAGCTCGGCGATGGTGATGATGTGCATGCCACGTTCAAACACAGCAAAGCCCAGGTTTGTAATCTGGGGAGGTTTGTTGTTGACTGGTTGCAGGTAGATTGTGAATGCCCCCTCTGCACTGTTTCCAGCTGTGTCTTCAACTGTGTAGCAGAACTGCACAACGTGAGCTGTGATTCCCAGCTCAACATCAGGAGGTGCATAGGAGATCTTATGATGGTTGATTTGAGCTTGTGTGAACTCAGAAACGTCAGTATCAGGACGATCTGTCAGAACCAAAGAACCAAACACGACTGGGTTATTTTCATCTATATCCTTTGGGACCTGGGTAACTGTATATTTAAGGTCACGATCCTCAGAATCCAAATCTGTGTAGCGCAAAACTTCTTTGCTGAAGTGAGTGAGTTTGTACTCCTTGACAATCATCTGCAGAGTTGTTCCTGGGAAAAGTTCAGGGGGCACATCATCGATAGGTAAAACACGAATTACAAAAGCACTATCCCCAGACAAATTAGGTGGGTCATTGTCATCCTGTACTCTGAATATAAACTGATCTGTGATTGTGTCTGTGTTATGTGGGCCTGTGTGCTTGTAAAACAACTTCCCATCTGTGATATCTTTCTGATGCCACTCTGTCACCTCTTTCTCATACATTTCATCCTTAGCATTAAACTTCCAAGAGGAGGGGTCTTCTGGGGCATCTGACTGCCGCAGAAGCACTGTGCCAATTGTGGAAAAAGGGGGAACCATTGTAAATTTAATAGTTGAGTCTTCAGAGTCAATGTCAGCAGCGCTGAGCATGAGAGGAGATAAGGGCATCATTTGATTTTTGAACAGGACCAAACCAGTGTTGGCATTGATAATCGGTGGTTCATCATCAGTGGGAACAATTGTGATGGGAAAGAGGAATTCTACCTCATTCGTCCCGTCTGTCATCTTGAAAATAATGTTGTCACTGTATGTGTCACTCCCGTCGTGTTGGTAGACCACCATCCCTGCGGTAAGGTCAGCAGGTGTGAAGAATTTCCTCGGAGATCCCAGCACCATGAGCTGCCCGTGCCGCAGCCCTTCCACCACCGTAACCGTGACGGCATCCAGGCTATCCTCATCGCTGATTTCTAAGTTATGGGAGCTGATGAGAGGACGTGACTGGCCCTCATACAGCAGCTGGCCAGTGTTACGCGTGACCACCGGGGCCAGGGTGTTCATGGGCTTCACGACAATCATGAAAGCAAACGGATCCGAAACGGCCTCCTCCGTGTCTATCACCTCAAACTCAAGCTGAAAAATCCTCTCGGTATCTGAGTCCATAGAAGGTGGCACATAGGCTATTTTCAAATCCCACAAGTCTCTCTGGTAGAAGGATGTGATTGGGAGGTTTCTGTCATCTGTACTGACAATGTACCCCTCCTCATAAGATAAGGGGGTGCTGATATTGAAAATGAGCTCATCTGGGTCTGACTCTGCGTCCTCAGCGGCGAGCATCTCAGGCGTCAGGGCGGTCATGACAAACTGGCTCACCTCCATCATCATCATGGACACAAAGCTGGGTTTGGGGGGAGTGTTCTCCTCTCCATCTCTGATGCGAACCATGAGATGAAAATACTCCTGCTTCACCAGGTTGTCTTCCTTATCGTGCATTTCTACAACCATGGGAACATAGTCTCTGTTCTGAGATTTGCCATTAAATGTGTGCTCGTAGCGGATATCAGTTTGTAAAAAATCATCACAGTTCATCATTGTGGAAAGTTCGCCTCCGTTAATGAGTTTTCCATATTTGGGCAGTGCACTGCTGCCGCTGCACAAGGCTGTCACCTCACATTTGTAAAACTCTTTATCATAAGTAAACTCTAGAATCTTCTTATCAATGGGATTACTAATCCCTTTGAGATTATAAACAGTGAGAGGCATGTTTTTGGTGAGTAGCTCCAGCTGTGTAAAAACCACTTCCACCTCCATCATAAAGGGGATGATTACAGTTTCTGTTTGAGCATCATACCTGAGCTGCAGCCTCACTCTGTCTTTAGCCGGGCTCCTCGAGCCGTAGTGGGAATAAATCACATCACTGGGGCCAAAATCACAGGGAAACTTTTTGGGGGAGAGATGTCCCAGTCTCTGCGAGAGCGGATCATTATCCAGGACGGTGACGCTGCACTGGTCTCCCGGCTGAGTCTGTATCACCAGATCGTTGATGGGGTCGATGAAAACCGACCTCCCAAAAGGCACGCGGATTCCGTTGTTGGCCACCAAGATTGCGTCCTCCGAGAGCTCTGATCTGAGTGCGTAAAATAGTCCGGAGCTGTCGGGCTGCGCGAAAACAACAATACCTGTTACAGAAAGGCAGAAGAAGGAAACAAGTCCGCGGAGCAACATCTTCGCATCCAAAACACTGACTGCTGCTGGGCTGTTGCTGTTTTCCAGTATAAAATAATACAACAAATGCAAAAGAAAAAAAAAAAGATTTAAAAAAAAGTAATCAAAAAACGCGCGTCAGGAGGATCTCTGCACCTCTGCGACTCCCGCGCGTCTTTCCATCCTGAGCGTCGACATGCTGAGGGAGAGAGGCGCGCAGGAGTTTTAACTTCAGACTCCTGAGAGGCACCGAGTGAGGAGCTGCCGCCCATCTCTGCGCATATTGGATGGATTTGAGGGCTTGTTAGTTCAGCAAAGTGGCCAATGGGCAGCGCAGCTGACAGTCACAGAAGGGGGGGGGGGGCACTGTAAAATGTAATTCTTTTTTGCTTTTCTCAAATTGCAAACATTCTTCTTGTATTGATGACAAACGAAACTATAAAGCACTGATGTTATGAGCTGAACTCAAGTGATCCCATCTTTTATTTAAATCTAAGTTGTGCAGCTGAATGAAATAAAATTAACCATGCAGTTCAAATCTAGTCTTAAAAAAAGTACAAGAACACGATCTGTAAATGTTCCGTTGTTGTACTTGATCACTTGTAACAAAACTACACAGAAAGTTCTGAATATAAAGATCTCTCAGTAATTTAAACACCGTTAGATCAGCATCCACCATTGGATTATTTCTTAAAATTCTTGATGTATTACATCTTTTATCTTATAAATTTATTTGAATTTTTGGGTCCAGTCTGTCCATGTACACACTGCTGCATGTCATCTCTCTAATACTGATGATGTAAAAGCTGAGCTTTGGGCTTTCTTCCTTAATTAAAGAGACACTGTCATTAGTCAGGCCGGGTTCTGGCTTATTAAACCTCCAAAAAGCTCCTCCTCGTTTACTCAGCTGTATTTTCACACTCCCTACAGAAAGCTGCTATGTGGCGACTCGATTATTTATTGCCTATTCATGTTTGCATCCATCCATTTATTCATTTTGAGGAATTCAACACAGCCTTTAAATAATGTTGGCCTTCCCTTAAGGAAGAGTAAAAACATTAGTATTACCCACTAAGCAAAGGGGAAACAACCCTGTTCCTGTTGTTTGTTCTGACACACACAAAAAATGATAAATTTCAAATTACTGCCTTAAGCAAGTGTGTGGTCAAGTGCAAAACACATTCAACTCTCACAGACCAAGAGGTGCAGAAAATTGAGTAAAGAGAAAAATCTGTCTTGCAAGTATTTTCTGGTCAAGGTGGAAAAACCACAAAGTAAGATGGAATATAGCCGTTTAAACAATTATTCTGTGCAAATTTTTATAACTAATGTGAAATGAAGATTTGTAATGGCTTTGACATGGCTGCCATTGGCACATTTTTATTCAAACATGAACTGTATGAAATTCTGGATCAGCCCTTCTGAGTACAGGCACCATAAATGCTATGAATAAATAAAATAGTCATTCATTCTGATGGGGCCATTATCAAGCGACTGGCTGTAAACCAGTTGAAGGATTTTTCAATCGCTATAAAACTGATAACAAGTTTCCATCATGAATATTTAACAAGTTCCTCACTTCTAATTTCAACGGCCTTGACTCTTTTAAATCCCGAGACTTAACCCTGAGCGACTGTGTGACTTTTGATTCTTCACTGATTCCTTTTAGAACGGCAGGTGATTAAAGGGTTTCCAGAGTCTTGTTATTTCCAAGTGCAAAGGCAAAGCCTGATTTTGCAGCTGTCGTTCACTTTATAGGCACAAACGCATTATTGGTCCTTCACAAAAACCACTTGCTTGTTTATAGTGAAAGAGTATGTTGCATATCTTGACAAAAAAATAAAGACTGTTACAGTTTCCTCTTAAATTTTGAGCTGCATTTTATTTTAAATTAAAAAAGTCAAATTATTTGCATACTGTTTCTCTGATGAGCACCTGCTTCTGTGATTCAGCCTTTCTGGGTGGACTTTTGTTCTGTTCCCGTGTGACTAATTATCACCAGGCTTTGGCTCGTTCCTGCCACTCTCTATCACCTGATACGTACATTGTAAGTTTTGGAAAGCTCCGCTGCACATTTGTAGTGCAGGATTCGGGGGGTTCCTTTTGCACAGCAGCTGTTACGCCCTGATAACGCCACATGTGGAGATGTTGAGGTTTGAGCCTGCACGGCTCAGTGGAAAACTCCAAACTGCCAAATAATGACATTGTGAGGGTCAAGTGCATCATAATTTGTTACATCTGCATAAAACCTTGACATGTATGTGGGGAAAAAAGCCCCATATTAACATTTGAATGATGCCAAGCAGGTTTTTTTTAGTCAAATTTACATTTTTCTTCTTCAGGGCAGTTCAAGGTTSGGGTGGGGGAGGTGGGCGATTATGCAAAATTGACTTTTTTGAGCTTTATATCATGTTATAATGTCATTMCCTCATCGAGAAATCCTTGAATCTTATGTGGTAGCCATCTGGAGCTGCCTAAACATTTGCTGGTACAAAGCTCCGCCTATTTACACAAAGCTCCTCCCTGCTCCCGCCTCAATGAGCACGCCTCCCCGAAGCATTGTTGTGAAGACGTGTTGAAGTGGGAGTGGCAAAAATGGTAGGAGGTTCTTAAAGCGGCACAGGCCAATTTCAARGTAGAATATGATGCAAAATCCAATTTATTTTTTATTTAAACAGCTTTTTCTTAGCAACTGAACGGAATATAGTTACTTCATTGAACTATGTGTCTGGAAAATGCATAATACTCCCCTTTAAAAGAGGCTTGAGATTATTGTTTTGTTTGAATAAATGGAGGAAGTTAAAAGGATTGAGTCTGGTTAATCACTACATGGCCTTTAAAATCACCCATTGACAAAACAATATAGGTATTACAAAAAAGCCACTAAATTCTGACATCAAAACCAAACCACCCACAGAAACCAGTTCAAACAAAGGAGAAAATTCTTAACAACCCAAATAAACAATTCAGGATTAGCATTTCTCTGCAACATGAAATGATGCTTTTTGTCAGGGTCAGCTGAACGTGTAACGTTAATCACCTGCGTCCCCACCGCCTCCCCTTCTCTACGCCACTTTGCTCAAGTGCACACAAAGGTTCACATCTGCTCTGTCCTTGTTCCCACATTACAGTGGCAGAGAAGCAGACATTCTCACGACACTTCAGGAACTCCTCTTCTCCGAACAGGAACGTTAGCACCGCCGCTGCTCTGTAATCATCACCACAATGACTGTGTTAGTTTACACAAAGTGCCATTCAGGGTAGCGTTTGCCGTCTGGTGAAACTGCCAGTTTGTTCCCGTGTCTCGTACGCTTCAATTCAGTGACAGATGACAATCCTGCAGACTTCTGCCTTTCATTTCAAGGCACAGAAACATTGTTGTCAGTTGTGAGTGAATTGGGTAAATGCTTGTAACTCAGTTTTTTTTTCTCTCTTTCTGACCCAATTCACCAGGAAAGTGTGAGAAAAAGGCAGATTTTTAACGAGCCCTTTTCTGTCTTTTGAAGCAATTGCTATAGTTCGGATCCATTAGAAAGACCAGGTATTAGTCTTCTGCAAAGTGCAAAGTTTCACAAGCAGACACTACTGGTGAGGTTTTTCTTTCAAACCTGAAAGGTTGTTCATATGATTTAGTTACAGCCTGCATGTGCAACCTTTCCAGGTGGCTGTCTTTTAGATATGTCCCTTGAGGACACCAGTGTCTGTTTAATAATAARATAACAATGATCAGTTTATTGGGGGACAAACCTGCTGCAGACAAACAAAGCACTCAGCCTTCAGCCCTGCAGGCAGAGTCAAACTGTGACCTCTGTTGTCAGATCACAGTTTCTTGTTGAAAGTTTGTTACGTCTTCATCTAACAGCCTTTTCTGCTCTGCGTGAATTACTATGCCAGAGAARGGGAAATGAAAGCATCCAGACTGAATTATTCTTCATTAAGTAAGGGAAATGTGTGAGTTTAAGTACAGGAAATTAATGCTCATGCTATAAGAATAATCGTGCAGAAAGACAAACATGTTTCCATGATGTAAAACTATATAACATGTTCATTCCTGTAAAAATTAAAAATATGGGTCACTGATTTAAATGCTGATTTATTCAATTTAAATGACCAGCAGAATAACGGATGTGCTTCGTGTTTTTTTATAGGCTACTGCTCTCTGGTGTTGAAAACTGGTGGAGCATCCAAGAAATGTTGGTCTCCAAGAAAAATCACTATTTTTCTCAGGTTCTTTGGTGCGTTTCTCAAAACAATTCGTGCAAATAGCAAAACTACGGATTATCTCCAAAACCCAATTTCCTACTCAAAACTTGCTCAAAGAATTAACTGTTGTTTTGATGTGCACAAGTGACACAAGGAGGTCAAGATTGAACAAGCAGTTTTGAGAAATCTGAAATGCAAACAAATGAGAAAAACTGTATTGAGCCAGTGTATTTAAAAAGTCTACAATGCCACATTTTTATGGCCATTTTCCAATTTCCCACCTTTCTTAGGAYATGCAACTCAACTAATAACAATAAAAAAACAGCTATTGTGGAGAACATCTAAAAATAAAAGCAATAATTTGTTTGTACAATTCATGGCACACCTGCCAACTGAAGTGACTGATTACTTTGAATGAGTTTCAGCTCCTGGTAAATCCTGGTAGAATTTACCTGACGTTTATTTAGATCAGTGGTCTTCAATTCAAATTTGGCTAGGTCTGCCTCAAGAACCCTTTCTATAGCAAAAGTCCAGAATGTATACATTTAAATTCCCCTTTAAAGACAACCATGCTGGTTTTATTCACTCACCACATTGTGGTTTCAGGCCTGCGTACCTCTCTGTGGGCTGGCATTAGGCCAAATCTGGGAATTACCATAAACACTATACTAGAAATCTACCCTGCCTAAAATGACCACAATTAAATTGAAGAAAAGTTATGCTGTGCAAAATCAGTTACCATAAATACTAGAAAAGCTGCTCCACATAAAATCAGTTACCAGGAAAACACTGGCAAGTTAGGAAAAATAAATAAACTACATAAATTATTTAATTTTACTGAAATTCAAAAACAGATCTGGATATGACTTTATTTGGGTCCAGATCAGGATTTCGGAACCCCATAAATTAGATGGTTGCTTTTCTTCAGCTGGGACTGGGGGTTTTAGTTGAGGTGGATGTAAACACTTTGGGGACAAACCACTGACAGCAGAACAGCTCTAAGTGTTAGAACAAGATTGAGCCACAGAGGTTATGAGTCTAGTGAAAAGACCAAATCCACAATAATGAAAAATAAATGTTAACTAATCACTTTTACTGATTTAACCAAGTTTTAAGTGAATTCTTAGTAGCACTGCTGCCTCACTTCTCTCCGGTTCAGCAGTTAATGATGCAACATTTTCCACATTCTCCCTGGCTTTTGCTGAGTGCACCAGCCTTTGCCCTCTTCAAAAAACAGATTTGTTAGGTTAATTAGAGGATCTAAATTGACTTTAGGTAATGGTCACTTATGATAGACTTCAGAGTGTATGGTCTTGCCCAATAGCAGCTGAGATAAAATGAGCTAAAACYTCCTCACATCCTTTAAAATACACAGAACCTTCACCCAGTGCACTCAGGCTTGCTGTAAGCAAAGAAAAATATAAAAGACAGACTAAACAGGAACACAAAGATATTCAGTTTTGTCCTTGACTGTTAGACAAAACATATTGTACTTTCACCTGTTGATCTGTGCGACCTCTATTACAATAAAGCAGTAGCTTTGAGATTAAATCTAATTACCCTGGAATCTGAACACATTTGCAGTACAAAGTTAAGCACAAATCTGCTGCAGCTTTAATGTGAGCAGGCTACAAGCTCTCCAAATCAGTCCCCACACTGTGAGGGCACACACTCACAGCATGCCGTCACCGGGCCTGAACAACCTGCTCCTGCAGAAAGGTACATTGGCTAAAACGTTGCTCCTTCTGTTTGCACCACGCAGGCAGCATGCACACAAACCAAGCCCGAAGCTGTGTTGTCCTGAAAATGCACTCTCTGTGGGATTAATAAATATTGCCACAAACCATAATTCATATGGGTGAGGAGATTCGGTGCATGTGAGATGCAAAGAAAGAAGGGATTATATATGTAAAAAAAATAGCTGTAGGCCCGTTTTATCAGATTTCAAAGATCTTATGGAGAAAATGCTTTCAAAACAATTGGCTATGGCTGCAGTCCCAGACTTTCTAACGGAACCTTCAGGGTACTTCCTTTACCGTTTCTAAAAAATATATAACATTGTTTCTTTTCCCAACTAAAAAGCTGCAGCTATATCCTTTATGGAACTTATTTAGGTAACATTTTATTCAATAAATCGTAAATCCTACAACCTAATCAGATTCCTTTAACACACACAAAAAATATGGAGTATTTATATAC
>NW_013952419.1:2803374-2806789 GCF_001266775.1 Austrofundulus limnaeus
AGGAACATGCATTTGTGGGAGTTATTGCCAAGAAGACTTGTTACAGTAAAAAAAAAAAAATCTACCACATACAAATTTTCTTTTGTGCCAAGTTACAGTATATGTCTTTATGTGTGTATCTGTGTGTTACGTATATTCTTGCRTGAGAATAAAGTGAAAATTAGCTGCAGAGGTTGTCAGTGGAAGGTTGTTTCCACCTCTGCGTGAGCTTTCTTTATCTGGCTCGCTGWCCTGTAGCTAGAGTGGCGGGTTTTATCGCTGAGCCTGTTAAGGATCAGCAGATCTCATTTTAGATTGGCTGCCACTAATGGAGGAGGCCAAAGTGCAYGCTCAACATGACATTTATAAACCAGTGGGGGCCACAGAACGAGGAGAAAMGCTCAAAGGAGGCCATGGGAGGAGCCATTTAAAGGGAAAGTGGACTTTATTCTCAGAATCACTGTGATCAGTCAATACTGCTGCCATCCCACACGTCAGCATCCAGTTCCCTGTTTCTCTTATTGTAATGTTTCTCTTACAAGCTGACGAAGTAAAAAAACTGCTGGAAATCTCAAACATTTTTTTCTTACAAAATAAAAAAAATAGATAAAAATAATCTTTGTGGGTTTTGTAACAACTTGCAGAGATAATCAGCAAAAAAAGGTTGACAGCTTTCATCTGTCAGCTGCTATTTTGTCCCTCCTATTTTGCACATTTTAAAGACATACTGCGGCTTAAGTGTTAAACCTTTTCTAAAAGTCTGCCTATTTGTTTTACCAAGAGTTAGATATGTTAACAGGTGCCCTAACACTTAAAGGCAAACTCATTTATCATCAAAGACAAAGTTTTTAAAGCCTTTTTTGGGCTATTTTGTCGAAAAAAGAAAACTATGCATCAGTTTATTCCACCAATTTGATGTTATTCTATTGTCTACATTCAACACATTTCAAACAATTGATTTAATCTTGCAATATCACATGACATTGTACAGAACATGATTCAAGCCTACATGATTTGAACAAAGCAGCTTTAATTTCAACTATCAGAATATATTGGTCTTAGAATTCAGGCATTAAAGGCAGTAGGTGATACTGCAAATACTGAAGACAAAAAAYAATGCAAAATCATATTGCCGGCATATTTATGGCAGCCTGAGGAAAACTCTTCAGCTATAGTCTGTTTTGTTTTACTACAGTAGTATTTAATAGATTTTAAATTACACACAATTGTTTTTGCAGAAATCTGCAGTAATTAGGACAATTTGAGACAAACCACTGCGATAGATAACCTCTGCTGCCATCAGGACAATCTGTGGCTAAAATATAAATTAGATAAATTTGCCCTACGGCGAATTTGATTAAAATAAATGAGAAAATCCGTTTGCAATGCCTCTTCCATCCATCCGATTTAAAGCCTGATGGTAGACAGAAGGAACTCTGAGATTCCTCTGGAGTTATACAGCAACACATTTATAACACAACCTRTCCAGACTTCTTATTTTTTCTAACTTTAATAAAGACATGGTTCAGATCRGCCTTGTGATGGACAGGTGGCTTGTCCAGGTTGTAGCCTGCGTTTTGACCAATGACAGCTGGATGATTCATGATTCTTAAAAGAAAAACAGACATGGAAAATCNGGCTTGTCCAGGTTGTAGCCTGCGTTTTGACCAATGACAGCTGGATGATTCATGATTCTTAAAATAAAAACAGACATGGAAAATCTCAACAACTCAAAAAAAAATTAATAATAATAAATTAATAAAAGTGAAGATGAACTGTTTCTTCAGTTTTACTAGAAAAGCATTAAAACAGAGCTTTTCTGGTTTACTCATTTTTTGCTTTGAATAACAAAAACAGGATGAGTGACTGCAAACATTAACATTTATTTCCCAGATTACAATGATTTATTTTTTATGAACATTCAGGGATGCTTCAGCTGTTGTGACACATYTGTTAAATTTTTGTTAGATATCACTCCTGCTTAACTTCATTATTTTAGCAAACATCAAAACATTCCTCCCACTCAGTCTATAATCTGTTAGGACRAACAATGAATAACTTTAAATATGAGCCGACAGAGGGCAGCAAAGAGCCATAAACTGAATTATTATACTAGTGGATTATTTATATCTGAAGGTTTTCTATAAAAGGAAAAACATCTGGTCCAAAAAAACCAAGGTTAACTATAGAGTGAGTAGTCATGGGTGCAATCTTAAACTAATAATTACCTGCCTCAGTAACCATGAAGCATCAGGGGTATTTAAAAACATATTAAATAGAAAAGGTCACCTCATTTTGCTGTAATGTTTACAATGCAATTTAAAAAAACTAAAAGAAAGATAGGGATTTTCTGTTTGTTCGACTATCTGTTTACTGAGATGTGACGRCACAAAAAGCTGTTAATCCTAGTAAATCCACAAATGTTTGATTCTAATTATTATTCTCTGGATATCTCGCCTAATGTCGCTCCCAACTTTTGAACTTAATGAAGATGCAGGAAGCGTTTCGAATGTGTCACCAATAGGTTTGAACTTGTGTRTTCCCGTGTGAGTCACTGTCGTTTGTGGGCCAGAAAATAAGCTCGACACATGCTGAGAGGTGTTTCCTGGGTCGTTGAGTGTTGTGTGATTCTGCCGCGTGAATCATTATGCCATCAACGAGGGGGAAGAAAAAAAGAAAAGAGAAAAAAAAGCAGCATAAGTCAGTCTCCTTGTCCTCCCACTCTGTCTCTGGGAATGAGGCGAAGCTCTGAGCCGTGCTTTAGAAATACATTCCCTGCAAAACACAGGACAGAACATGTAAAGATCACAGCTTGTAGTCTGGACTAAAGCATCCAAATGCATKTTCCTAAGCCTGCTTTATGAAAACACATTAATTACATTCATTCATTTGCTTGTTTGACTAGTAACAAGCTAATTAATTATGGGATCTTATACCTTTAAAGGGGGTATTATGCAAAATAAGATTTTTTTGAGCTTCATATCATAATGTGATCAAAAACACTCAGTGTGTTGCTTTGACTCTTTCATGCATGTCTGAGAAATCCTTGAACCTCTGGTGGTAGTCATTCGGAGCKGCCTAAATACTTGCAGGTACAAAGCTCCGCCTATTTACCCAAAGCTCCTCCCTGGAGCTCAGCCTGCAGCCGACCTCCCGCCCCATACAGAACTCCTCCCCCATGCTTTTCACACACACAGTTCCACCAGCCCTGGTGGAACTGTTGCACTTGTAATACTTCTCAGTCCGGTCCTTTTTGGACTTAAAAATGGCTTCATCGAGGAAATATAAAATTTAGATGCCAAGGAGGAAAATAAGGATGCCATTGTTCATTAAAAATGCTTACACTTTTCTCTTATGTAAAGCTGTAAATGGTATGAAGCATTGTTGTGATGGAGTGCTGAAGTGGGAGTGTCGGAAACAGTAGGAGGAACAGAGG
>NW_013952419.1:2806953-2815978 GCF_001266775.1 Austrofundulus limnaeus
ATCAGTTTCTGCTGTGTACTCAGTCGTGTGAACAAGAGCTGCTGYAGTGGGAGAAAAAGTCAATCTGACAAAAAGGTGTCTGAACTGAGACTATTCTTGGCATGGTGAGAGTGTAGTATTGATAAAAACAGCTATAAATGCATCCACCTCAAGCTTTTCTTTTTTTATATTTTTTAGCAGAAGTGCCCAGTTTTGCCTTCGTTTAAAGGAACCATTACCTTATCAACCCTTATACAAAAAACCTCAGTCATCTGGAACCAGTTTTTGATGAAAACTGGTTCCAGATGACTTCTTATAACTTACATAAGAAGAAACATGAACCTTAGGAACAAAAAGATATGATTCACCGGGACTCCACAATGACACGAGGAGCTGAGGAGAATTCTAAATAAACTGACTGCTGCTGCTTCTCCTCCAGTCATGTTTTAATTTGACTTTTTTTTCCTTTTTATTCATGAATCCCACCATTTACACACAGTGAACTGCACTTTGCTCAAACACAAAAGATGTCTGCTAAACTGATATTCTGCAATTGCAGAACCTAAAACTGATTTAGCAGATTTTTGTTTAAAGATATAAAGATCTATTTTTGTCCTCAACATGAATTTAGAAAGTGCTCARTGATGAAATTTTGCAGCGCTGCACAGCTTGTAGCTAAAATACAGCTTAGGCATCATTATAATTTCAAAACTCCCTTCTTTCCACTAAAAATCTCATGTTTTATTTATTTTTTAAAATTGTTTTAAAACACTGCCCAGGCATCTGTTTGGTCTTCAGGGCCGTTATGTTTTTGTCCACAAACACATGCAGAAACTACATTTTCTACTCTAAAGTATTTGGAAAACGTGTATTGCTTCAGGCTTTTCTTTTAATTATTTTTCGGAGATGTTAMGATAATTGCTGAAGTTCTGCAAGAAGAATTCTGAGTTTCCTCATGCTTAATGTGGGTGTCATCGTCTGATTCTTCTCTTTATAGTTTTTCAAAGGGATTGAGACAACATGAAGATGTGCTGTTGAAAGTCCTTTGCAGTGAAGTCTAACATTGTGCAGCTGAAAAATCCATACATATCCAAAAATCCATGCCTGCAGGGCACGTCTTTTCAGATCCCCGTATGGGGTCTGCACAGGGGGGGAGCGACAGACGACAGCGATGGGTGCCAGCCATCGTCAACGAGGTGAAACCCAACACACACAGTGACAGCAGCGTTGCAAATCGCACTCTCAGGTCTCTTGTCACCACAAAATTAGATGGTTCTTCTTCTTGTGATTTTTACTGGTGGATGGCAACTGAATGGTGTGCATTACTGCCACCTGCTGAGGGTAGGTGATCACTTTGTGAAGTGTCAAATAATATAGGCAAGTCAGACACAGCTAAAATGATGTCCTTCATTTTGAAAGTTGTGCTGTCCTCACAACACGTGACAATGTGAAGCTAGACAGCCAGCGAACAAAGAATAAAGTCCCCACACAAAGCTTGCTTTCTTGTTTTTACTGAAGACTTATTGAACTTTATTTGGCTATTTACTTTTTTGTACAAACACGAAAATCTTCCAAGGTACAAGTGGGAAGAGCACATTTAGCATTATGATTTATTTTAACCGCTGTTAAGTGATTTTGTGTGATGACTATGTGTTGGACCACAATGGAAATAAGCTTTATGCTTTATTGTGTTATCCATTTGTGTTAATGTTATTGCGTATTATATGCAGTACCATTTACATGATAAATGAAATGAATGAATGAATTAGACAAACAAGAAGCGTGTACAGAAAATGGATGGATGGATGGATGTCTCAATACGTCAATGATTGTATATTACCGCAAGAGCGCTCACTCCTAATGTGCTGCATGTAAAACGATATGCCCAAGAGTGTGATGTGTCACTCTGATCAGAATTTAAAAACCAAACATCTTTTAAGTTACCTTGAATTTATTTAAACTAGTTATAACTTTATACTTCTGTCTTTTAACAAAATGCAGCACAAACGTGGTTGCTGACTACAGTGTGTAGCAGACTCTCTGCTCATTGGTCAGTCAACAAAACCCTTGCTGATTGATTGTAGTGCCTTGCGACCGCAACAAAAGTTGAATTATTTTTCAACTTTCGAGTATCTCAGTGGGGACCTTAATTCTCTGCATTTTCCCATCACATGAGAGCACACATGTGGCTGCTATTTTGACACACCTAGGAGCAGCTAAGGCTCTTGCTCAAGGGTCCAGAGTCGGGGCAAATGAGGGTTTCCCAGCCACATTTTGTTGTCAGTCTGGAGATTTGAACTGGTGACCTTCACTAGCCTCTGCACCACCACTCCCCCTTTTAACACATTTTGCAGATAAAAGCTTGGCTGGTCTCTCAACTCTGACATAATTGGACAAGCTCAACTATCTCTAAGTTCATACATGGAGCACATACACTCACCGGCCACTTTATTAGGTACACCTGTCCAACTGCTCGTTAACACTTAATTTCTAATCAGCCAATCACATGGCGGCAACTCAGTGCATTTAGGCATGTAGACATGGTCAAGACAATCTCCTGCAGTTCAAACCGAGCGTCAGTATGGGGAAGAAAGGTGATTTGAGTGCCTTTGAACGTGGCATGGTTGTTGGTGCCAGAAGGGCTGGTCTGAGTATTTCAGAAACTGCTGATCTACTGGGATTTTCACGCACAACCATCTCTAGGGTTTACAGAGAATGGTCCGAAAAAGAAAAAACATCCAGTGAGCGGCAGTCCTGTGGRCGGAAATGCCTTGTTGATGCCAGAGGTCAGAGGAGAATGGGCAGACTGGTTCGAGCTGATAGAAAGGCAACAGTGACTCAAATAACCACCCGTTACAACCRAGGTAGGCAGAAGAGCATCTCTGAACGCACAGTACGTCGAACTTTGAGGCAGATGGGCTTCAGCAGCAGAAGACCGCACCGGGTGCCACTCCTTTCAGCTAAGAACAGGAAACTGAGGCTACAATTTGCACAAGCTCATCGAAACTGGACAAGAGAAGATTGGAAAAACGTTGCCTGGTCTGATGAGTCTCGATTTCTGCTGCGACATTCGGATGGTAGGGTCAGAATTTGGCGTCAACAACATGAAAGCATGGATCCATCCTGCCTTGYATCAACGGTTCAGGCTGGTGGTGGTGGTGTCATGGTGTGGGGAATCTTTTCTTGGCACTCTTTGGGCCCCTTGGTACCAATTGAGCATCGTTGCAACGCCACAGCCTACCTGAGTATTGTTGCTGACCATGTCCATCCCTTTATGACCACAATGTACCCAACATCTGATGGCTACTTTCAGCAGGATAATGCGCCATGTCATAAAGCTGGAATCATCTCAGACTGGTTTCTTGAACATGACAATGAGTTCACTGYACTCAAATGGCCTCCACAGTCACCAGATCTCAATCCAATAGAGCATCTTTGGGATGTGGTGGAACGGGAGATTCGCATCATGGATGTGCAGCCGACAAATCTGCGGCAACTGTGTGATGCCATCATGTCAATATGGACCAAAATCTCTGAGGAATGCTTCCAGCACCTTGTTGAATCTATGCCACGAAGAATTGAGGCAGTTCTGAAGGCAAAAGGGGGTCCAACCCGTTACTGGCGTGGTSTACCTAATAAAGTGGCCGGTGAGTGTACATATTCAAAAAAACAAACTTAAATCAGTAATTTGGTTCACTGTTGCATGTGTTTCTGATTTTTTTTGTTATTTCCGTAAATATTTTTTTTCTGTTTTGATATAACTACTTAAAGTTTTGTCCAAAATTGTATTTCTACTGTTAACCACTGCTTCCTCTACACAATATGTTGTAAATTTCTACACTAACATTAAAAGCACAAACAAGTGGAGGAAAACATAAAAGATCTAGAGAAAACTGTAATGTTCGGCTTCCTCGTGCAGTGATTTTAGGTTGAAAGGAGAGGTAACACCTACTGAAGTGATTTTTACAAGCGTCACAAGAACAATCAAAATGATTTTCTTTCTTTCACTATGGGGGAAAAATGTTTTTTCAAAGATTATCTTAGGCAAGCGCTACAAAACATCATAGCTCACCTGCAGTCTGAGCAGGGTTGATTCCTATTCCATCTGCAAAAAAACATAAAACAAAACCATCAGGCAGTTCCATCCAAACTTAGTGCAACAACAAACTTTAATTATGATTTATCATATTACAGCCATTTTCACAAAAACCATAAAACAACATACTGTTTCTTATTAAACTTACCGTTTGTTATTATCGCACTAGTAGCTGATGGCACTTTGAACTGTAAAAAAAGTGAAAAGGTTTTAAATTTCACTAATAATAATAATAATAATAATAATAATAATAATAATATTATTATTATTGTTATTATTATTATTATTATAATACAGATGTTATTGTTTTATAAACCTCTGTAGCAGAATATTTAGGCTCATCAGTCAGGGGACATGTTATTCACATTCATTTTGTTTTGTCTGAAGTCACAAAGAAAAAATAGGTTCTTAGCACTGAAAATCTCTGACTTTGTTAGTGAGGTTGGACGGGTTATTTAGACAAAAGGCAGTTAAAATGTCCTCACAACCAAATTGTGCAATAAAAACAACAGAACATTTCAGTTTAGAGCATTTTCAGCGTTTTTCTCTCCCAAACTTTCACACTTGTCAAACACAAAAATCTGGCTTCCACACTCAAACGCTACGGAGGACGCTCGAGGGGACAATTACACTTGAATTTGTGGAAGAAAATCACTCCGCGCGGTCAGAATACGTGCCCTACTTCAGCGTTCGAGACAAGAAGATGCRAGCTGGTGGGATTTGCAGGAGAAGGATGAAAGGAGCAGGCTGCCACCAGGGAGATAAGGTTACTCAAGTACTGCTCATAAAAGCAACACACAGCTCAGATTAAAAGTCGTGTCTGAACTAACTTGTCTCTAAACACACAGGGCTAATAATGAATAAAACTGAATTGCTTAATTATRTTAAAATGTAGGAGCAACTTATATCTGACAAAGCAGTATTCATTGAAGCGACTCGACATAAAACAATTAACTTTTAAACAATTTTCTTTTATCATCTCTCCGTTGCTCTCGGGGGGCCGAGTCGGYTGTACGTATAAAGTAAAAGACAACCACTGTGAAATAATGTCCCAGCACTATGCTGGTTTCTAACAGAAACAAATTAACACCCTGCCAGCACATTGTGAAAACAGCACGTCGGCACCAACACAAGCAGCTTCAGCCTCCACCAGAAATGGTCCCGTCTCAGCACGGCTGCATGTTTGCTTACACAAAATGAAAAATAGGATTAAAAGAAACTAAACTCTGACTGGGGTACGAGAAAAAAAAATACAACATGCAACACTTGTTAGATAAAATAAAAGCACATATCAAGAATAAGTCAAATAGTTGACTGAACTTCATTCAGAAGAAAATCATTTCTAACAGGTCAGGCAGAGACATTTTCCTGAAAACTAGAGGAGAAGCCATTTTCCTAGTCTGCCATTGTTTTTGACTCAAGCACATTTATTCGTGWCCAATTTGCATCAATTACAAGCAGCTACAGGTGGGTTTTAGGTGTGAAGAAAAATTAGAATCTGCACCAACACTCAGCCATTATGCCACTGCAATTACTTCCATCAGATTTAGAGAATACTTTAGAATAGAAATGAAGGACCAACGAATGACAACAAAATTTTTTTAAAGGGGACATATCATGCAAAATCCACCTTTTTAGCCATAATACATTTTGTTATGAACTTGGGGTCTCTAGGAGTGCAGAAAAACTGAATTTAGTCTCTCTCGGTGCTGCAGAGTTCAGTTTTTCTATTTTCTATGACTTTTTTGGAATAATTGCATTACATTTAATTGATACGTAAGAAACAATGTTTCTGTTCTCCTATATAGTCGTAAACCCCTCTATCAAACTGGAATGGAAGCTGGAGGGGGGCATGGTGTGAAGCATCTCATTTGGATTTAAAGAGACAGCCTCTAAACGAGTTGATGGGGGACACACTTCAGAAAAAGGGTGAGAAAGGGGCTTGTGGAGTTACAACGAGGAGCATTGCAGTTCCACTTTATATAGACGCCAAATACATAATGAAATGGAAAAAATTAAAAGCATATGTCTCCTTTAGTGAAAAAAAGATGTTATCTGTATTCTCAGTGTGTGATTGCTTGAAACTAGCACAACACATATACGATTGATCCGATCACCAGGTTTTCAGGTTTTCCTTTTCTAACTTTCACATCTACTCGATGGCTTTACCAGTTAAACTTCAAACTTACCTCCTCAGCTGCAAACTTCAAAACTGCTGTGAACGGCGTGCTTTCTGGGACACTAAATCTGCAACAACAAAAAAGAAATAATTAAACAAAAAAAAATGAAATCCGAGATTTATTTACATTGTTTTCATCAAATTATAAAGAGAAATTCGTGGAAGTAGTTGTTTTTAAATTGGGTAAATGCTTGCATCAGAGTTTGAGACACGCAACCCCACATTACCACTTCATTAAAGATGATGAGAACAAGTAAAGGAAAACAATGTAACATTACAACACAAGGCCTTTTATGGAACAGTTAAACACAATMCACTTTGACTTGGATCCTTCTAACACACATCTCACAGCGCTTCAGTTTTCAGCGGGGAGAGGAGACCTCCCAAAGACAAATAACAAAACAGTGCAACAGACATGCCTCAGGGTTCAAAAGGCTAAAGATGTAATGGACAAGTAATGTAATGCAGACAGACRCTGCTGGAAGGGAACAGGAACAGCTGGTAGAAGCAGCGCAGCAGGAAGAATGTGAAAAAAGGGCAACCTATGAACTAGTAGGGCATAACCAGTGGGAAAAAAATAAACTGATAAAAACTGTACATGCTTACAGCATATTATCTAAGCATAAATTGAAAGGTATTTTTAAATTGAGTATTTTAAAAACGGCTCACKGAGTGTTCAAATTCAGTCCTTTTACAGAGTAATAAAATACTTCATCAGTATTGTCCTCCTGTTCATCCTAACCTCTGCAGCGGCGCCTCCTCTGACCTCATTTGGTAAATGACTTGCAGTCAAAACAAGAGTGCCTCCATATTTTATGTTTTATTAGTTTTTTTGCTCACCTACGTCTAAAGTAGACAATTTTTCTGAAGGGTAATTAGTAAAAGAATAAAAAAGGTAGTAACAAGAGGCTATTAGTGAGTCGGACTCTCCTCATTGATGTTTGTGTCGAACCTGTAACCACTTGTTGAAAAAAAAATAACTAAATAGATAGATAAATAACAACAACATTAATATATATATATATATATATATATATATATATATATATATATATATATATATATATATTGGGGGGGTCAAGAGTTGCTACTGTGCAACATTAGGCAACCAGATGTACATTTAACTTTGTCTTTTTATGTTTCATTACAAGAAACACTAATGAATAGTAATTATACAAGCATCGTGCTGTGCATGTTTTTTAATGTCCAAAAATAAAAGCCTTACATGATTAACCTTTGTGCTGCTTAGATATCAAACTACAAAACCACTATTACAAACTGCCGTCGTACGTCATTCATTCAAATGGAACCAGTTATTTGAAAATGTATTTTGATGGGTGTTTGTACACACACGTTTATCTTTGTCTTTTTTTCCAAAAAATGTTAAAACCTTGATGTTTTTTTCCCCACACAGCCTCGTTTGAAAGTGAATGAGGCAACAAACACAAAAACAATGTTCGTTCCACAAACACAGATGGTGGCGTTTTTTTAGGTTGAGAACAAAATTGAATACAGCAGTGAATAGTTACATATGGGACTATATTTAAATCAAACATGACTATTAGGCAAATAAATTAGCATGCTTGTATGTTTTTGTCTTAGAATAATAGCTTATTTCCCCTGCATATTTTTGAGTACTTATTGTATATCTTTTTTACTCAGAGAAACAATTTTTGGACAGCCATTATTTTTGGCTATGATCAGACCAACCTACCTACCTTTTTCCTCTTTCTTTTTTCTTTCTTTCTGAATATTGTTAAAAGGCATAAAAACAATATTTATTTTAGCACCAACAAGGTWCCAAATATCTATTCACCAAAAAAAGTGACATGGATCAATTTTCTTGTCAGATTTAGGACATTACTTGTACTGTAGACTGGTTTTAGCCTAAAWGTCTGAGGAAAAGCTTGAGAAAGAGACCACTTCAAATAATTAAATGGCTCACTGAGAGCAAAATACAGAAATGAGGATCTTCTCAAGTCTCCACCACAGTGATTTGTTAAAAGGATGCTGTGATTCAACATGTGCCACTTTCTTAGGCAAACTACTTCATAAGTGACATTCTTTTCATTTAAATGCATGCAAATGGTAGGCTGTCAAGTCAGAAATATTCATAAGCATGAATACTGCCACTCAATGTAAAATGGAAATCATTTTAGCCAACCAAGAACTCCCAATTCAAGTCTCTGAATAACACATACACACTGACAGATGTACCAGTTAAATAATTCAGCTCATATCTACACGACAGGCCAAATAAATAAAAAARTAGTAGGTATTATATCGAAATATGTTGCTCGGAAGACTGGATAAAACGCTACAGCTGTGAACGCTGAGCTGTCAGTACTCACACTTTGTACGGCAGCCTGGGGTCCGACGTCAGCGTGATTTTAAACGTAACTTTAGACCTAATGAAGAGGACGAGATTAAGTTATAAACATACAGATGTGAGAGATTAGATACAAAATTATGTCCATTGAAAATATGTCTTAAAATTATACAAAACTTACATTTTTAAGGCGAGGCGACTCCGGTCAAAATCTRTTTACCTAAACCCGGAAGTCTGAAGGACCCACAGAGACACGTCATYCATGTTTTAATGACAGATATTTCTTTATTTTTATTGTTTTCAACCAAAACAATGACAGGAATATTTTATTTTTTATTATCTTGTCATATTTTCCGTAAATAATGTCAAAAAAGCTAATGTAAATGTATTTTTCTCTTATTTTACCTGACAGGCATTCAAAAAGAACAGCTAACAAATACCG
>NW_013952419.1:2816656-2825316 GCF_001266775.1 Austrofundulus limnaeus
AAAAAAAGAGAAAATATGATGATGCAATACAGACTTACTTGCAAGACTTGCAGCTCTATCAAATATATGTTCTTGGTCAATGATAAAAAAAAATGTTTTATGAACAATGCTTTAGTAATTACAGTAAGATACAAATTTTCCGAGCCATTTTTAATTTAAATCCTGATGTTGCAAACAGGAAGACAATATGACGTAGCGTAGGCACTGCAGTGACAGCTGGCATAAAGAACGGGAGCAGAGTCTTCATGATGACTCAGAGATAAAGTGCAGGCACTCTGGAACATACATCTGGGGTTTCAGCTGTAAGACTTTCCCAGAAAAATAAACATAATAATAATACAGTTACAGAGGAATATGGAGGCTGAAAAAAGAGCAAAGGATAGTGTTTACAACAATGTATGAGCTAACATTTTCACACAGTTAAACAAGCACATGAAAGGAAATTAAATCCTATTAAGACTTTGACATTGAAGCATTTAGACACAAGTAAAAGACAAGTTGTTATGGAGTCAGCTTGAAGTACTCTGTCTGATCTTTTTGTGCTTTATCATAAAGAGAACCACCTAATTAGAAGAAGGTTCTGCACCAAAGTCATATTTTATGCACTTTCTCAGCCCATTGCTATAGTTAAAAAGGAAATATTTGCTTTAAGCTCGAGACAGTTGTCCGTCATCCACTTTGAAGATGTGTTCAAAATCCAAAATGAAGCCTTTGGTGCATTGTGAGGTCTTCACCGAAAGAGCTCATTAACATACTTWCTGCACGTCTCATGGGCAAAGGGAGGAAATGCCAATGTTGATTACGTGCAGAAATAAAACAGTAATCAATGCTAATACTGCTGCTTATGCATGCAAGCACACACAAAAAAATGTCATGGAGGCAAAGTATGCAATACTTGTCTGCTTGTATGTGACAACCAGCTATTAAGTGATCAAAGGATCATTAAATTATTTGTAATAACTGTCAGTGTAAACAGGACTTTGCACTTATGCAGCATGTGATGAGAAATACAGTATGTCCTGTCAAAAAATAAATAAATAAAAAAAGCTAAGAAAAATCCTTCACCAATGTCTTTTGTGAAACCTTCAATGCATTTTCTGCCTCACTCCTGAAATAACCAGATTGCTGCGTAAGCTGCATATTTAGCACTTTTATTGCTTTTTTTTCTTCCTTCAAATTTGAAAAAAATAAATGCTACAAATCTGCTTCAGACAGGGAGGCACTTCACGATTAATGCCTTCACAACAAGCAGATGACCTCCACTTACCCCCATTTTTTACTTTATTTATTTATTTATTTTGCCTTTTTAATATCATGGAGTTACGACAAGATTCCCAACCTATATGGGGGCACATCAGAACCAGAGTAGAGTTAAATTTATTTGCCAAGGACACTTCAACAAATTGAGGGGCTAGAAATCGATCGTAATGAAGAAATACTACAGACCTTTATTTTGGACATTTGAGGGTCCCTTTTTAACACTTACCTATGATTTGATCATATTTTCTTTCATGGATTTATGTATTTGTAGTTGGTCTTTTATTGTTTGTCACAATACATACAATCATAAATTGCCTGTGGTTTTTGTGTGGATTAAACTTTTAGCCAAATATTTAATAAACCACTGTTAGGGTTTTAATAAAAGTCTTCAAAATGTAATCACTGAACATACATTAACAACAAAACATATATTTTTGGTGCTTAATTTAACATAAAATTAATTTAAAATCAATTGTAAACTTTAAATTTATGATTCAGCGCAACAAATGAACAATTTTTAAAGGTGACACATTTAGTGTGTTGTACACATGCAGTGTTGGTAAGAGGACGCGTTAAAACACTGTTTCAGTGCATGAAATACCGCGTAGAGCTCAGTTATTTTTTTGAAAGCCATGTTCAGCCGTAACTGAGGAAACATGACATTTCATGTTTAGTTGAAGTTAAACACAAAATTTTATGACAACTGACTGACTTTTTAATTGAAGTCAGTTAATTTAAGAACCACTTGTGAGTTCATTTTAAGCATTTAACTAAAAAGAAACAGCGGGAGGCTATTAAATATAACATTTGATTTAATTTCCCCTTTAAGCTAAGATTTAGTGTAGTAGTAGCTGTGAGTCATTCCATCACATGTGCCAACACACTGCAAAAACTGTCCACCTAACCAAGTTTTAAAACCTTATATCAGCCAAAAGTCTTTTTGATCTTGTTTTGAGACACATATACTAAACAAGAACTGATTGTGTAAGAATAATAATCTTGTTTTCAGAATGTGTAAAATTATTTGTCTTGTTAGCCTGAAAATTTGACTCAAATTAAGTGAAAAATATCTGCYAATGAAGTACGAAAATTTTACTTGGTAATATTCTTGAAATACTTGATTTGACTCAAGTTTTTCTTATTTCAGGATTCTTACCAAGTAAAAATTTCTTACTCCATTGGCAAATTTTTTTGACTTAATTTGAGTCAAATTTTCAGGCTAAAAAGATAAATAATCTTACACATTCTGAAAACAAGATTATTATTGTTACACAAATCAGTTCTTGTTTGGTAAATCAGTCTCAAAACAAGATCAAAAAGACTTTTTGGCTGGATATAAGATTTTAAAACTTGGTTAGGAGGACAATTTTTGCAGTGCAGGTTTCACAAAATCCTATTTAAAACGTCCGAAAGACAGTGATGTTCATCTCTGCAAGGAATGTTGCCTTTATCTTTGAAAAAAATATCAAACATTACCATAGAGATGGTGCTAATAATAAGCCACGTATTTTCATCCTCACAAAAAAATAAAACAATTAGTGAGGAAATATGTGCCCCTAATTTATTATGAATCATAATCATGAAAAACCACAGCACACACACCTCTGATGATAACCTCTCTCTGTCACTCTTTTATAATGTTCACTTGCTTTGCATAATCTCCTTCGCACTGAGTTCCAATTAAGTTTTAGTAACAAGTTGCCTAGTTTGTGTTTAGGTGCAGAGGGCACGGGAATCAAATGGTCTCAGCAGCTTTTTTTTAAAGTACATGCAGGTGATTCTCAGGGGAGCGTTGTGTGATGATACATCAGACGTGTTGCATTGAGTAAATGACTCACTCACACCACTCTGAGCTTGCACAGTGTCCTCCAATTAATGTTACTGATGGAGTGTTTTAACCTTCTCGTTGTCAGTTTATCCCCCAGATGCTTTTCAGGAGACAAGAGATGATCCTGCAGAACCCAAACAAAATGAATCATTGATGCTGAGTGGCTGAATGTCTGCATCGTTTTACTGTGTTATTTACCTTTCTTATATAATCAATTACCACAATTTAATGATGCATGCAGAATCTTTTAAATTTGGTGCAATGAGTTTAGAAAGCAAACAACATGCTCTTATTGAATTACCATTTGCATGCAAACATCAATTTAAACATTATTGATAAACTGCATTAATGTTGCTCACTGACAGTCCCTCTCTGTAATACTTTTATAACTCGTTTCTCAACATGAACCCCCTCACTTTTCATACGTGACACATATCTGCAGTTTCCAGTCAGCAGCGTATCATTTCTACTGACAGATTGGTGCTCCAGTGGCAGGCGACTAAAGGGACGTCAAAGGGGTGTCAAGATGGAAGAGCTGTAAAGGGCAACGGCTAAGAGCAGGCAGGCATCCCTTTTAATTACATGCTTCGTTCAGAACTAATCAGATGTTGCTAGGAGAAGCTGCGGAGCGCATCGATACCTGCAAGCACAGAGGAGGAGGATGGAGAACAGCAGGGATGTGGAAAAAAAAACAGGAACACTGACAAGTCTGAGGAAAAATAATAATTGTGTTTACATTTTAAAGGTTGAAGTTTAAATTTGAGTGGGCTTGTTTGTGAAAATGGTTCAAATTAATTTATTAGGGACATTTGTTTCATTTAAACGAGACGACGGTTTTAAAGCTGATAGCTACACAAAAACTCACAAATGAAAATAAAAATATTTTTTGTGAATCTAGGACATTTTTTCCCCATTTTTATGGTTAAAATTAAGATCATCCTGTCGGTGTGAGAAGGGGAAAAAATAATCAATGCAAATGTCACTCTACTTGTAGGTTGGATGATTGTATTTCCTTACCAGGATGATCAAGTGGCTCTCCTAAAAAACCTCCAGCTAATCCAAAATGCTCCGTCTGAGAGTTCAGATGGGAACTGGTGAGTGAAATTATAATTTTCACATTTAATTTTCCCCTATGGGCTCTCTGTTAAAATGCAGAATTCAAGATTTTTTTTTACTAACAAATGCTGAAGCTCATCTGTGAGAAATTTGATTTAAAAAGGGCTCCTTGTTCTCACACTGCAGCATTTAAAAATAGAATAACAGACAGAGCTTCTCATGTGAAACCAGTTTGGATTCAGGAGGCAGAAACTCCTTAAAAATAAATCTCAACGCGTCTTAATAACATTTACAGTTAAAAAGACTTGAACGGCCATGAGAAATCCCTTTAGTTATACTGCCTCTTAGGATGCAAGGGTCTTTCCCATGATGCAGTGGGCACCTCGTCCTGTATGCTATTATGACACGCGGTGTAATTATATACTGTTAACACTGTCATAAACACCGAGCTTCTCTCAGCTGCTGTTTTGTGTTTGCTGCTTCTCTGTTTTGTTCTTTTAACCATCAATCATTTGAAACTGATGACCAACTTTTTTTTTWAAATTTTGATTCTGCCAGAAATCTCTTTGCTCAAAGATTTTTAAATCTAGTGTATAACAGGGCTAAAGCCAAATAATAAGGGCACTGTTCATCTAGAGGCAACCACAAATGGGAGAAGAAAAAATAATATTTTCTAAGTTTTTACCAGAGTTTGGCCAATTTAGTCTGTAGAATAATCACAGATTATGYAGGTTGAGGGTTTCTCAGCTGCTTTGCTACATGAKGTGTAAATAATAATAMTGTAAATATTTTAATYGGACAAGCTGGTTTCTAAAGATAAAAGTAATATCAATGATAAAACTATTGAGTTTGGTWTGTGCATGTATGAAAATGAGATTTAGAAAACTGCACATGGGGTGCCGTCTTAAATCTTTCCTGGGGAACCAAATTCCTGCTGTATTGTATATATGAGTCACGGAGATAGAGTGAGTCTTTGCCTCAAGTGCTGAAGTTTAAGAACTTTGGTGCAGAAGCYTCATTTGMAATAWTAAAGGCATTGCTGCAGTCTCTGTTTTGGGCACGTTGGAGCAGACGTGCAGACCTTGGAGGGATTACTGTACTGTATATATTTCCTGGGCTGGGAATGCCCTAAAATCCCCAGGAGAATCTGGAAAGTGTCAGTGGATAGAGGACTSTCTGGACCTCTTGAAACCTGGCGTGTCCTTGAACCAACCGCAGAGAAGTGAAAGAAATCAAAGGATAATTGATTCAAACTAACTGTATGYAATCTGCTGGTGTTTTTGTTTAAAATGGCACCAAAAATTTGCTCTTCTTGATCCATTAAAAAAATCCATTCAATTAAGACTTAAGGGAAATGTATTTAACCATACAGGAGAAGTTGCACAAATGTGGGTTTGCATGCACTTCACAGATCTGAATGTGCAAGCTATGGTAGGTTGATATGTATTTTCCCCTTTTTCTTTCTGTTTTCTCCCCCACCACTTCTTAGTTGATCTCCTCCTCTTCTATTGTCACACCGCTACAAAAGTTTCCTCAGTGATGCACTGCTGCTGCATTCCAGATTTAGCGCAACCCTCCTCCCATAACTCAGTTCTTTTTCTCTTTTTTTTTTCATACCGCAGCAGTCGTTTTGTCTATTACCGTCTTTCTGTCTCCCTCATCCCTCAGAAAGAGAAATCAGATGCTCTGCTGAGAGAAGCAGCAACTTCTCATTCCAGAGAAGTATAACAGCAGTGCTTGGCGATACCCTCCCCCCCTCCTCCTCAAGTTCTACAAAGATTACCTAAAAGCAGCAAGAATTCATGGAATCAATACAAACAACATTACAAGAGGCAGAGGCTATTCATAAACCGCTCATTATTGTTACCAACCTTTTGAATTTCCAACTCCTCCGGGAGCGGATGAAGCTGCCAACCCTCGTGCCTTTTTGAAAATAAAAGATTATATGTGTTTTAGTACGTGTGTGCAAGCAAGCCTGGCTCATCTATTTGTACCTTAGCTGCCTTCAAAAGATGAGGCCTAAAGCATTAATTAGAGTGTCTATGATTACAGCTCAGTCCCTTTCTGCTGTCATTACACTCACATCTCCAGACATAGCCAATGCCTCTATATTTAGAGAGAGTGTTGCTGCCAAAACACACTACCACAATTAGTCTGGGATGTGCATCAGTGCCACCTCTAACAACATTTCTTGGTATTTTGAAGCCATTGCGGTACACATTTTCTATAATGCAGGCTGTAGTTTGAAATGTACTCGCAAGCCCCGGGGTTGTAAGGAATCTGCCGCCCACGCTGCCTGTTTGATCATTCGGTTTGTATTAAATAAAGGAAATCTACTGGAGAGAAGAAATGGTTTACTTACAATATTTGCATTTATTCATTCATATGTGAGTGGATAGACACTGATCATTCTGGCCACGTTGCAACCTTTTAGGGGGCCTTTTAATTGGTTAACCTCTGAATAAAAGATGACATTTGTAGGTTTTTCACTTCGCTGATTTGTTTAAAAAATGCATAATGACAAACGCTTCATAAAATGCTCATTATTAAATTGTTATTATGTCAAATGACTAATACAACCATTTTATATAACAGTTAAGCATTTTGACTTTGTAAAATGTAAAAAATATATATCTAAAGCAAACTGCACTTAATCATTTTATTCCAGCAATTGTATAACCATTAAATTTTATGGAAGCATAAACTTCATTAACTACTTTAGAAGAAAAAAAACTTTACTAATGTCATTTCATTCTGCTACATCATTTGGTATATCGTTGCAGAACAGGGTGACATTTTTTCCAGCTTATTTTTAAGATTACAATTTCATGAGATATTTGGCTAATTAAACAGACAAATTAACACACATGAAAAAAGGGGAAAAAAACATCCTGGATATGCTTTTTTTCTATCAGTGTTGATAAATAACTAAACTTAAATGCACAGCAAATTATTCCTAAGAGCCATTAGCAAAAAAGGAAGGAAAAAGGACAGTGTCCTCTGCAGAACGTCAGTGCCCTTTAAAAATAAAAATTAACTCGTAAATCTTTATCCTTTACTCAAGACGTTTTCAGTGCACACAATGAAGGCACTAAAGCGTCTTCCTGATAAATGGAGGATTACTGAAGCCTGAAATGAAGAAGAAGAAACATTTCCTACCTCTGCCAGGCTGACAAAATAAATATTGATTATGCTCAGATATGTAGAAAAAAATTAGATTTACATGCCTGAAACATTCCACAGTACTGTGCATACTTTGCGTGCCTATTAAACAATGACAACAACCTGCATACATTCACTGTGGTTTGGTTTAGAAAATCAGGTCTGAAAAGGGGTTATAAATGATGAAGGGTGTAAAATGCCCTTTAACTTTATAAAATAAACAGAGAAATGCAAACATATATACACATAACCTATGCTACAAGTATCGTGTCATAAAAGTACTTTGGTAAAAGTTAAAGTCTTCTCTAAAAATTTTACTTGAGTAAAAGTCTTAAAGTATCTGATATTATTTGTACTTAAATATTAAAAGTAAATTTCTGACACAAAATCTACTTAAGTATTAAGAGTAAAAGTATTGAGTAAAAGTGAGCAGTTAGATTTTCCAAAATGACATTTATTGGGAGGTGACTTCTCAAAAAATACTTTTTTCTAATGGCGTGCAGCTGTGATGGGTTGTGTACAAGCTAATATGGTGTCAGAAGGGTTTATATTTATACTTCTCATCCAACCACAATTAAATTCACTCTATCCAGGAGACACAATTTATCAGGATATACTTTTTTAAGAAATAACTCAGAACAAAATAGGAGTAACGGCTTTCTACTTCTTACCTTTTTAAAAAATGTAGTGAGTAGAAAGTACAGATATTTGTGTAAAAAAGTAATGAGTAAAAGTAAAAAGTATGCTGAAAAATAATTACTCAAGTAAAGTACAGATAACCAAAATTTCTACTTAAGTACAGTAACAAAGTACCGGTAGTTACTTTACAACTCTGTTCAGAAAACATAATAGAAAAGAGAGAAAACTGAATGGGTTGAAAAATATGACTAAAGCAGAATATAAAGATATCTAAATAAAAAAAATGTCTGCATTCATAAAAACAATTACACAGAAAAAAAGCATTTTATGAATAAAAAAGTGAATTTTGCATGATATGTTCACATTAAAACAAAGAACAGTTAAAAAACAAAGTTAAAACACAGCCAATTTCTTTCTTTCTTTTTAATATAAGCAGATATGTCTCTAATCTTATGACTGACTACCAACAGTGTGAACTTGCAGAAAATCAATATACCAATCATGTTCTGTGTGTCAGATGGATTTCAGTTGGGTTTGGTGAAAAGACATCATTTTATGGCCAGGCATCTGTGTTTCGCTCTTTTCTTCCCGCCGCATATGATCCCACGTAAACACCAGCCAGTCCCTGCAGATGGTGGACATGTTTCTGATCAGAATCTCTCTATCACACACACACACACACACACACACACACACACACACACACACACACACA
>NW_013952419.1:2825348-2829771 GCF_001266775.1 Austrofundulus limnaeus
ACACACACACACACACACACACACACACACACACACACACACACACACACTCACGACTCTTCTCTGCCACTAATTAGCTTGAGGAATTATTTCCAATTTTGCTCATGAATAAAGTCACGGATGACATTCTGTTTAGTTGGCTCCCAGTTCATTTCTGGTCATGGAGCTGCTGCAGTTTAGGGCTGTTTATTTTTGTCAAAATATTTTTTTTGTCTCCGTTAGCAGTTTAGAAGTTGAACTCTGCTCCATGAGGCAAAGTTAAAAATTAAAGATGGTTTTCAGCGTTTTAGGCTGTAAATATTAATGTTTTATGTAAAATGCAGAATTCTTGTAAATATCTTGGTTTAAGGTTCAAACTTGAGCTTTTCTCCAGACTGAGCTCCCTTTCTCACTTCAGGTGTTTTGCCATTTTTTTTAATACTTGTCTTTTTATGGATGCAGAAATTCCCAGGTCTGGTTTCAGCCGGCGTCTCCCTCCTGCACCACTGACTCTYTCCTTAGCCCCTCTTCTCATTCTCCCTGCCTGGTTTCCCTCCTGAAGAAGYTCAGCCTGCCCTGATAAGCTGCTGCTGCACTCTAATCTCCATCCAGATTCTTAGCTGTCTGTGTGGACCCTTGTTTTGACCACATACCTGAAACAAAATCATCCGTGGCTAAGACTCATTTTCTACAGTCTGTGTTCCACATTGGGGCACTCAGAAGTGTCTTGGTGCAAATTTCAAGACATACAATTCCAATCAGTAGTAAATTTTTCAAAGCAAAAGTCTAAAACCCAGAGCAGAAAGACTAAATTAATTTATTTAAAACAGAGGGCCRAGTCAAATCTGGTGTTTTATTAGCTTATAATATAATTTATTAAAATCACCTGAAACAAAGGTTTGTCAAATCAGATTTTGATTTAAAAATGTTTTTTTAAGATGTAAAGGCAAACTTAAAAAGTTAGCTCCAGTTTTTCAGCTCAGCTTTCAAAATAAGAATAAGCTCCAATTAAAAGACGTTTCTGAAGAAAAACAAATACTTTTCTTTTTTAAACAAAACCGGGGTTTGTGCTGCAGTTGCTGAGAAAAAAGAATATGTCTTTTGTTAAAATATAATGGTCCAAAACTCATCCCAAACACACCTCAAAAGGCAAAGCCTTWATTGCTTTAACTCTCTCAGCTCAGCTTAAGTATAATTAAAAATCTCAGGGGGGACCTAAAAAGAAGAAAACACACCAGACGGCCCAGAATCTGACTTATAGAAGTCTTGTAAAGATAGAAAGGAAGAAAAGAGGTCATRAAAATTTGTTCACAATTACTTGTCAAAGAGAATTTGGTAATAATACTGYACTTTTTTGTTAATTTGAAACTGTAAAACAAGAAGCAGAAACTGTATTCTAGCCTGGGGAAGGAAAGGAATTGTTACCACAAAGCTTTTTGAAAATCAGGTCATCTTTTACTTGCTTGCAGCAGATCTGCACTGAAACAGAAATTAAAACCACCAGTGCTATTGCATTCACAGACCTGCTATAACATAAGCAAATGAATAAAATACAGGCATCTTTTTAATTAATGTTGATTGTTCTCTACTAAATATTCACTTTTTGTGTTGTGGTTTACTATGTTTATTGAATTTAAWGTAATAAGTCACATAGTTTGTTTAGAATCTCACAGACCTTTTCATTGTCATAAAGAAGAAACTTGACAGTTGCTTATTATCATTGCACATTTTTAATTGTGAAAAGCTCAAATGCAGCCAGTCGGCAAGAAAGACAAAGTGAGACTATTTATGTATTTTATTAATTTTATTCAGGATGTTATTTGCTGCACTTATGTGTGAAAGACAGCTGAAGCATTGTTCCAATTTCAACGAACAAAATTGGAAACAGAAAAACAGAATTCCTTTATGCTCTGTTTAGTACTGTAGATGAGACAGAGCTTAAAAGATTGAACACTCAAAACACCGTGGCTATGATTAAAGAAAAGAAACTAAATATGTCAAATTTAGAACCAGTTTAAATGTGTCACATTCACTCTAAACAGATTTATAATGTTTCTGGGTTTAAACCTTTATTTGTCAGGCAGGGAATGTGAAAATAATGGGGTAATTAATTTCTAATACTTTCAAGTCAATCTAAAAAAACACTGCATGGGCTTTTCCTGACAATCTAGAAATAAATATGTGGTCAAGGAACAAAGATCTGGTTCATTTAGTTGAATTGCAATAGTAAAATTCAAGTCAGTAACTCATTTTGTTTGTTTTAGGGCAAAATGTAACCTCATCAGACCAATTCTCCTTCAATATATTCCTCTATTAACACAAATAGTTAGAGTGGATGTTGTAAAAATTGAACCAAAATGACAAAACAGAGTGCTGTTGGAAGTGTGTGTGAAGATGCACCTGTTATTTCCTTTGTACCAGAGTGTGAATTCAGAATGTACCCTTGGCTTGTTTCAGCAATCAGAGGCTYAATGGATGACTGAACCGAGAAACTGCAGACGCTGTTTTAAAGTGATGGGGAAGTGTCTCAGCTCAGGCCTGCCTTTCTTTCGTCACCCTAAAMACACATACAAATAAACACACACACAGACACATGCGGCTGCAGCTTTTAGTCTTTTGTGAAAGGAGACATTTTTCAGAGTCAAAATTTCTCAACTTTTCCACTGCACAGTTACCCATTGCATTTTGCATGGTCGTGATTGCATTAAAAACACTCATAGTGTTGACAGCCTTTCAGGGAAGGATTTGTGCCTGCGACGCCTACGGATCATCAAGACTAATGGTGTAAACAGCACTGAGGTTTGTGCCATACCGAGTGACTTACCAGATTCTGCTCACCAGAGTTGCTTTGTAGTTTGCCAGTTTAAATTGGATACAAACATAGCTTCAAGCATGGGACAACACAACTAAAATTACTACAATAGAAGGAGGCAGGATAAATTAGGATCAACTGAAGATCAAACGTGATGCGTCACGTTGTAAATATTGCATAAAGTGACAATCGTGAGGACAGCCAGCACACAAAGTGGAGTTATTCCTGGAAAGGAGCTGTCACTGCAGTCCACCAGTGTATCAGCAGTAATAAAGGAACCTTATTCCTGTTCTGGGGAAAATGTTCTCCTATGGGAGCATATAACTCAGTAAACGGATGTGGTAGCCAACCGCTCGATTGATTGATTGATTGATTTAAATAGCTCTTAACAACAACCAACAAAGGGGACTGAAAGCACTTTACAGTAAAAATCACATTAGAAGAAAAATAAATCACAAAAACAACAATACAAATAGGGACTAATACCACAACGCTACATGGTATTAAAAGCCAGTCTAAAGAAATGTCTTGAGCTTAGACTTAAAGATTCCCGGGTCAGAGGTGGAGCGAAGGTCTAGAGGGAGTTTGTTCCAAAGTCGGGGTGCTGCTACTGAAAAGGCTCGGTCACCTCAATGTTTTGTTCTTGGAATATCCAATAAAAGTTGATTTGATGACCTCAGGGATCTACCATATACAGTAAGACAAAAGTTCATATAAAATAAGATGGGACAATGCTATTAAGAACTTTAAAAGCAAGCAGTAAAATGTTAAAATAAATTCTAAAACAGGCAGGAAGCCAACGCAAAGAGGATAAAACTGGGATTATATGTGGTTGTTTAAAGGTGTTGGTTAAAAGACRGTTCTGGACAAGTTGAAGTCATCTTAGGGAAGACTGAGGGACAATATAAAGTTCATTACAATAATCAAGTCTAGAACTAATGARCATATTAATGGCCCTCTCTAAGTCTGTGTGATTTAAAACAGATTTTTTTGGTCAGTAGACATAAATGGTAAAAGCYGGATTTGACTACAGAGTCAAWTTGTTTATTAAATATAAACTCMTGATCAAATAYTAACCCTAGTTTCTGACAGTTTTATTCAGCTTTAAAGGCAAGGCACTGACATCTGTAGTGGCAATGTCACCATTTAAAATACATTCCGTCTTTTGGTGATTTAAAAAGAAAAGGTTTTTACTAAGCCACAGTTTAACAAATGATATGTAGTTCAAAAAAAGAGAGAGTGAGAATGAAAGAGTCATCCCTGGTTAAAGAGACAAGAAGATTTGTAAGTCATCTGCATAACCTTGGGAGAACACTTTGTGTGCAGATATAACTTGATTTGATTTGATTTTGATTTATTGATTTAACAGGAAAAGATTACTAAAAATCAAGTCTGATTCAGCATAATTACTGTTTTACAGCAGGTTCCTGTTCTGCAGCACATAAAAAACTCAGTTGGTCTTCAGACAGAAAGCTTCTGTAAAAAAATAGAAAGGTCTGTGTTCTTTTTCAGGTCTATAAATAGAGCTGCAGATGTTAGCAGTCAGCGTTCAGGTCTGATAACAGATTCATATCTTTCAGACGGCCTGTATTTTCTGTTTGCCACTTTCACCCGCCGCAGCTCTGACTTCTT
>NW_013952419.1:2832973-2840679 GCF_001266775.1 Austrofundulus limnaeus
CCATCCACATCTGCCACTCCACCGAGACACACCACAACAGCAGCAAGCCGGAGAAACCAGCCCAACCGGCAAGGTACAACTTCTCCTAGTAGAAGCAAAGGGAAAATAGAAGAGGACCAAGAATGGAGCCTTGTGGAATCCCACACAAAAGAGAAGAACYGAGGAGGATAAATTATTGATMATGGCAGAGAATKTTCTATMTGTCATATAGGAAGTAAGCCATTTTTGGTGAAGTGCCACAGATACCAACAAAGTATTTTAAATAAGTCAAGATGTCAGTTTGTGGTGTTTCTGCTCATTCAGTTCAAAGAATTTCTTTACCTCTTGAGAGGGACGTTTTGTACAGTCATTCAAACAGATCCTGCATAACCCATCCCCCAAGCATTAACAGATTATGTGAGATGTGGAAATATTGCAGATTGTGCATAATCTTATTAAATCTGTTTTTTTGAGGTTTATACAACACCTCTCCTCCTGCTAACTCAACACATTTTATTGTCTTTCTGGRCTCTCTGCAGCTTCTGTGACAACTTACAACAAAAGCTTAAAGGCAATATGGTTCTCCTTGAGGGGTTTCTGTGCATTGTTACACTGGTGTTTTTTTTTTTTTTTTTCAAAACAAAAAAAGGAAGAATTTCTGATTGTATAAACCTTATGAGTGCTCAGACATATTGTGTTTATGGTGTCTGTCATGTGGCCTCTGGGAAAACTATAAAAAACCACCTGAGAGGAAACAGAGCTAAAGGAATCAGTTTAATGTTGTATCTGATGGTTGGAGTAGAGGTACTGTAATGTAGAAATAAAGAAAAAAGAGGTTAAATTAGTTTGAGCAAAGCTCATACTCAGAGCTTAAATCCTTAAATAGAGCAGACCCCTTTCTTGACTTTATCTCCCTAAACAGGTCACCTTATAGAACCTAAGCATGTGACTGCAGAAGACTTTTAGGAAAGCCTGATCCGGGTGTCCTTATCTGTCGCACTAAGCATCCATACCACTGCACCCCGTGTGGCATGGAGAGACAGACACAAAAGGTGCTGGATCACACAATTAAGACTGCTTAGAGATTAAACGCCAGCCAGCTATTGGCATTATCTGCTTCACCTGGTAACCATGGCGACAGGTTTTAGTCCTTTGTCAGAGGATGAATGATGCTTCCTCGTATTCAGCGGCTCCCAAACCAGATAAAAAAAGGGCATAAGTATGACAACTGAGTTTTGCAAACTCATGACAATAATTCAGGCCCAAGAGGTTTTTTCTTCCAAATAGAACAGATTTTTAGAAAGTTTCAAAATAAACTTGTGCATATTTTTCTGGAGTATGCATAATGATACTTTGGGGCAAAAAAACACCCAAATTATGTGTATTTTGCATAAACTCCCTAACGCTTCTGTCCTGCTGATCTTGCTTTATTTACTGCTTTGCTTTCACTCGAACAAACACAGCTAACATCAGTCAGTACTGTAAAATCTGCTTTTAGGCTGAAATTTTACTTAAAGGTCAAACTTGTCTTCAAAATAATAAAATACATGTTGCTGTTGAAATGTYTGTTACAGTGACTCACATTTCACAGCTTCATGCAATGACATTTTAAACTTCTAAAAATGAAACCACAAGAACATTTAAAAGCACACTTTTGAACCTATGCACAGGACAATATGTGAAAGGCAGAAAAAACACTTTCAAATAGTGTTTTACTCAGAAAATAAACAGAAGACAGATTTTGTTCCCCAGGACATGAACAATGGTTCATTTGTAAGCTAAACTGCAATTTTATTTGTTACARAAAATTATGTTTATTCTTTCAGATATAAGAGATTCATCTGCAGGCTGCTGTGAGGGAAATGGAACACTGTTATTATGTTGTGCCTTTTTTATAAGGAGGCGAGATGAGATGGAAGTCCAACTGTGCTAACCTCAGTTCACATTTATACCTCAGAGCGCTRTTTTAGTCAAATTAATGGAAAACAGAAGAGGAGTGGTGAAAATGGACATTACAAAACGTTGGTTAATTTTTAGGCGCTTAAGCTAATCCACTAATGTGGGAACTGATACTTTTTAAATTCAAGGTAAATCCTTTTTAAAAGACTGTTTTTTTAGTTAAACTGGGATCTCTTTTTAAGTTTTGCTAACAAAACTGAAAAGTGCACAAAAGAAACAGGCAACAACAAAAAGGATTGCTTTAAACTGGATTAGTGGTAGAACACATCACAATGKTTTGATGTCAACTTTGACTTGGTATCTCTGAAAGTCATTTTTTTTGTAAGTTGAGCCAAATAAAACTGATCCCAGAAACAAAATAAATAAATAAACTAAATTCCCCTCATTTATTCAGAGTTGTGAGGTAAAAAAAACAATCTTTGGATTAGATGACAGCAGACATAATGGATAATTCCAAGGACTTTATTAAACTAAAAACAAGTAGGAGACAGCTTGAACAGGAATCAGTAAAATCAAAAACAAAATTTAACAAAACAAAAATTACAAAATCTAAGCCAAGACAGTTTTTGCTTAATATTTTAAACATTTAAAGTGGGTATTATATATTTTTTAGGCACATTGTTGAATTCTATTCCACACTATAACTATGTTACTTTCAGTTGTTATGAATATACTGTATAGCAAAAATACTATTAATACTTATAAAATCTAAACTCATGCCATTTCTAACACTCCCACTTAACCCTGTTTCAAACAATGCTTTGCATGCAGGGTACCCTACAGGGCAGGAGCTCAGCTGCAGACTGGGCTCCAGGGAGGAGCTATGTACAAATAGGCAGAGCTTTGTACCAACAAGCATTTAGCAGCTCCATTTGGAGATTCAAGGATTTCCTAAACATGCATGTCATTCCCTCATCAAAAACATACACTCTGAATATGGTTTTGATAAGGGAATGACATTATAACATGGTTTTATTTTGTACAGTACCCCACCCTAAAAAAACTGCATGGGGAAAGTGAAAAAATATTTTTAAATAATACAATAAGAATGAATAAGTTTATCTTATATTTTAAAAAAGGAGAATTCATCACCACTCTTGTTCTGAAACTGTTTTAACAGAAAGATCATGTTCTGTAGGTGGAGAGCATCCCAGTTCGCTCTCATAAAACCACATCAGACCACATCAACTCACCCACATGAACTGGTTACGTGCACAGTGAGTCAGTTCTTTGCCAGGATGAATAAGTAATGTGCTCTCACTATCCAAGGTGTTGATGATACATGAACTTGGCAGCTTATTAAGCCCCAGGGATTCAGGTTTTGTTCCCTCAGCTGACAAAAAATAAAATAAAAAAAYGAAAACTGCTGAGTGCAAAGCGTTGCCGCCCTATGGATCCAACACTGGACTGGAGCACACTTCCTTCGAAAACCTAATCACCATAATAAAGATGAACACTAATTGTAGTGAGTCCATTAAAAAAAAATATAATCATAAACTAAGAAAATACTATAAAATCCACCTTTTTTCCTAAATTGAGGTCTGACAGATCCAAATGGATATATAAAAGAGCAACGATTGCTGCAGTGTTCACGCTCACTTTCACTTTCTATCATCTGACCTTCTGCTGGTGCCACACATGAATGAAAATAACCCAGACCGTGATGACAGTAACATTTACATTTGCTCAAATTGCTCGTTTAGATTTTGATGGGTGCACTTGGTGGTCGATTTCCATTCCCTCCTAACTCTTCAGCGCCGTCGTTCTGCCTGTGAGAGGAGTGATTGAGACCAGGTGTGTCTGCGGTCACGAGCGGAGACCCATTCAGCTCTCAGAATATTGCCCATCAATCGTGATAATAGGGACGTCAAAATCTTTCTTCCATGAGCAGACAGCGAGGCAGACATTTAGGAAGGGAAAAGCCCCATAAAAATTTAAGCAGTTTCTGAGTGGAGTAAATTCTTGATGAGGTCAGATGGTCACACAAAGCAGAAGGTATAGCTATGGGGCGGGGCTAAAATGCACAAATAACATTGCTCATTTTAGTTCCATTACTGCTACTTCCTTTTGAAAAAATCTGAGGCTAAATCACCGCCTAATCATTTCTTGTCAAGGTGCACATACACGTCTGATTGTTTCAGTGGAGTTCTGCTTTGGGTCATTTACATTTATTCACTGTTTGCCTCAAAAATAATTTGTCTGTCCATACTGTCAGCCACATAATGTGATGGATTTCCAGGGTGTCTGYATCAGCTCTGAAATGTCACCGCWTGATTTTTTTCTTTTTCTTTTTTAAACAAATGACATTTTTCAAACTCTCTTTTTCTCTCAAGTAAAACAAAAAGTAGCATCTTCAGCTCAGATAATCCCTGAACGAAGCAACACTTTTTTCAGTATGTCGCATCTTAGCAAAATATGTCTGTCAATAAAACTAAAAATAACAAGTGAAATAAAACCTGGTCATCTGGATCTGTTTCTTTGAAACTGATAAATTAGGGGTAACRCCTTCTTTTATGGTACCCTTATTACCATGTAATTACAAGGTAATAAAAATATATTTAAACGGTAATTACTACCTTCTTACATGTAATTATGTGGTAATTAGGGAACAATTTTACTATGTAATTAATTGTCTGCAGTAAAGTAGCACTTACCTGGTAATGTATTACAATTCACTATGTAACACCTAAATACGTAGAAGGTAATTTGGACAGTTTTAAAGTTATATTTTATTGCATTTAACCACTAAACCCAAAATTTAGCTGCATTCTTTTGGTTATAAATATAGTGTTACTATTGAATAGTAATTTGATTGTAGTTATCCAATAAAGGTAGTTTTACTAACAGTAGTTTTCTTTTGTACACTAATTACCACATAATTACATGGTAATAAGGTAGTAGTTACATTAATACCTTTTTTATTACCTTGTAATTACATAATAATAAGGGTATCGTAAACGAAAGCATTATCAAATTAGGCATAAACTTCAGATTGAGAACACCGACTCAATTGAGAACTTTCAATTCATGAAGATAACTATTGGGGAAAAATAAACTACATCAATGTTTAATTTATTGTTTATTAAGTTTTATTTAATATAATATGAAATATTTTTATATCAATGGCGAACTTTAAATTTATGATTCAATGCAACAAAATAAACTCATTTGCATAAAAGGTGAAAGAAAATAAAACTTGTCTGGTCCCTGAGCTGTTGGCTTTAAGTAACTGTGGCCGCCTGAGCAATTTAGTTGAACAGCCCCGTATTAATGTCTCAAAAATAAGATGCTTTAAAGCCAACATCGACCATGAACCGCATCTCTCGTAATGCATGTCGATTATGCATGGGAATTTTCAGTCAGAAAGTGGGAGATGTCCTGGTGCATCTCAGTAATCCAGGTAGAAAAATCAAAAAGAAAAAAAAGTAGGTCCTCTGGATGAGTTCTTCTTTAGTGAAATGTTTCGTCTCTCCTCCAAGAGACTTCTTTAGTCTGATGAGTTTCAGGTGAACTCAGCCTTATTAGCACTACCTCCACATGGTGGACAAACAGGTTAGTTATATGCAAAAGATGGCCATCGCCTAACAATAGGCTTGGTTAGCTCTATTGTTCACAGAGGATCATGTGCCCCATGAGAAAGTGGGAGAGTTCAGAAATCATGATGGCAGCTACTCACCACAACTCAACAGTAAGTAAAACTTGCTTACTTTTACTTTTAATAGTATTATTTATTTCACATCTAGTCTGTACACATAGTACTTTTCAGTGTTTATAAGAGGATGTGTTAAAATGCTGTTTATATGCAGGAATTATAACGTAGAGCTCAGTTATTAGTTAGCAGTGCTCAGTCACGTGATTTCAACCTTCATTTTTTATGGGGAAAACTGCAGCTGAAGGGAGCAGGAAACACGGTAATCTCGTGGAAAAAACACTGCTGTCCATCGTCAGTCTCATCTTTCTCTTAAACCGAAAAAATATAACCCCTCAGACCTCTTTTTTTCGCTGAGGCTCAAACTTATCTGACAAGCAGTAAAAAATCTACAGGAAGAAGAAAACAAAAGAGGTGAAATTTGAATGGAGATTGGCACCAATGAAGAGCCGGTGAGAGCAGGACTTTATTAATTAGATCAGTGACTTTTAACATGTTTGGATTTTATAGTTAGTGTGTAGTTTTGAGTGTTTACTCTTCATTTTAGCCAATTTTAGTGTGTTTTAAATCAAAACAATGAGGCAATTCTTTTTAAACAAGGAGAAGCACGGAGGTCTGCAGAGGCAGAATGACAACACGTGTCTTATTTCTCTCCCCGCACTCTTGCAGTCAGAAAAAATATATATCTCTGGATGTTTTTTTATGTGAGAAGTGCAGTCCTACAGCAACTTTTCACTAGTTTTCCTATTTTCCACATGAACTCGTCCTTTTTCCCCAAACCAATATGTCAGCCTCTGTTTACAACACGGTCACGTGACAAAGTAACTGGCTGTTCGACTTTGAGAATGAGACGAGGAATGTGATGTTTTCTGTTTAGCCAAGGGTAAACATGAAACATGGACATTAACTACACCTTGCCCTTTGTGGGCCACCTTAGTGCTGATATGGTCCTCAGTGAAAATGAGTTTGACACCCCTCAAGATTACATATTCATTTTATCTTACTYATAGTCCACAAATGTTGAATTTTAGCAAAAATATTTTTCAGACAAAAAATATCTGACCTTTGAGCAACAAACATATTAAAGAGTATTATGATGAACACTATCAGTTCAAGCTTATTATACTCAGTTTAAACATATATAGAAATTTGGGTCACAATATTTTTGTCAGTGCTTTTGTGTTTATTTGTCTGTCCTTGAAACGACTAAATAAACTGAGAAAAAGTAAATGAATACAGACATTGAGGCAAAACACTGGTAAACAAAACTAAACCAAAAGATCACAAAAATAAATAAATCAAACACACAACACTACCAAAAAAATCACTTTAATAAATAAGAAACACACACTCTCAGATTCTAACAAGTCAACCAAATATGTGACTAATCCAGACGTCGTTAGACTTCAGCTTATAAACAAGTTTGTAATGATCTGGAGACTTTAGCTTTTTCTAATCTATTATTTTAGACTTTGTTGACTGTGCTTTTCAATTTTCTTTCAGGCTTTTCRTAATGCTAGTATGAGTTAATGCTCTGTAACAGAAAGCTGCTGCTGGTGATAAATGAGGAGAAAGATATAAATCCATTTAATGTGGAGGATGATGAATTGTCACAGTTTCCTGATAAACGATGGCAAGAATCGATCGTAGTTTGGATCATCTAAGAAAAAAAAAACAAGGTCATGAAGAGGCCATCTATATTACTAACAGGAGCTGAAACCAGAACCAGRTCCTCTTTAGGAGTCTTTACTTTATCTTCTGTTAGCTGAGCTACTAATTAGCTGCAGTGTTCTGAGCAACCCCTGTCCATAAAAGTAACTTTGCCTCATTATGCCTAATTTGTTTTCCTCTTTCCGTTAAACATAGCCATAATTTATCTAAACATTAGCATCCCTCCAATTAAAAACTAGGTTTTGGTTTTAATTCACTGCTGAGCACAGATAAAGAAAAACTATCCTCTCTCACAGAATCAAAATTTAATACTTAGAAGCCCCTAAAGCTTGTTCGACAATGATTTCCTGCCTGTGTGATGCAGCAGATTGATGTGTCTTAGAATCACTGTGGGTTTGCGCCAACACACACACACACACACACACACACACACACACACACACACACA
>NW_013952419.1:2841389-2844918 GCF_001266775.1 Austrofundulus limnaeus
GTCTCAAAACAAGATCAAAAATACTTTTTGGCTGGATATAAGATTTTAAAACTTGGTAAGATGGACAGTTTTTGCAGTGAGCTGCAGTGGTGGAGCTAGGGGGTGGCCAATGGTAGCCTTGATCACCACAGAATAATCCTCGTCCACCCCAATCCTCTGGCCTTATTGGAATTTGACATGGCAAATTAATTTTTATTAGTGACCTTTTCTCATGCCTGGATGCAGCCACACACATAAAGGGAAGTTGGTACTTCACTTACTTTACTATTTTATCAGCTCACAAGACAAACTGTTGGATATAAGGTTGTTGTAAGCCCCCTCTTTGATCCACAATCAAAGTGACTCTAGTGAAAGTGAAAGATGTCACTTTATTGGCCTCGAAAAGGAATGACTGAATTAATAAGAATGTATTTTACCACACTATTTCCAGAGGTGTATAGTAAGTAAGTACTTTTCCTTTGTTATAGTGTTTAAGTAATTTTTGAAGACTTGTAACTTCACCAAGTATTTGATTGTATAGTAACTTTTACTTTTATTTTCTTACATTCAAAACATAAAAAATGATACTTTTACTCCTTTACTTTACAGTTTAACTCTCACTTACTTGTTACAAATTTAAATATGACTGGAACTCATCATTAAAGGAGTTGTTCCTGCACTCTAAAAAACAAGTGTTGAACTTATTTAAACAAATTATGTCAACTGGTTCCAGTAAATACAAAGCAATTTACATTTTTCTTTCAAAGAAAATGTGTCAATTGATTAATTTTACTTAACTCAGTTTAGTGGAACCAGTTTGGTTAAGTAAGTTAAACATTTTATTTTTTAGAGTGTGTGTAACCTAAGTACTCTTCTTATCCATTCAACTCATTTTTAAGAAAGTAATTTTCTGTAMAAGTATTTTTATTATTATTTATTTTATGTAATTTATGACTGTTTCCTAGTTCAGAACCTCTTTGCTTCATAATTTTACTCTCTTAACTCCAGCCATAAAATAAGCACTGAACATTTCCAACCTCTGATGGCATTTTACAGCTAAATTTATTTCAACCTGTTACAGAAAACATGCCTAATTGATCATTTATTTTTTTCTGACATTTTAAAAGTTTGTTTCTAATTTGCTTGACATTTAAACTGAAACATTGCCATTGGCTCCTTCCTGCAGAGTGTTTGATTTCCTGAAAACAACGTTCAAAGACATAACTGGTCTAAAAAGGCTAAAATCCACAAGATCAACAAAAAATATATATATATTTGTCATTTGTCTGAGTTTGGATCCCTGACCAAAGGTGTTTCTACTTAAAAACAAAAAAAAGTCATGACTTTTTACATCTAGACCTTTCCTAAAGGCTCTGGCCCTCCAGGGGGCAAAATAATAATAATAATAAAATAAAAAAATAAAACAGACAAACAAACAAACAAAATAATTTATAATCATTCATAATATGAAAAATCCCACAATATTTTAGCGGCATATTAAAGAATATTAAAACAACAATGATATTTTGCTTAGCTCCCATTCTCTTCACATTTTGATCTGTTCCATCCTGAGACACATATTTTTAATTTGGTACGTTTAAGTATCTAAACTGGCAGTGAGATTTAGGAAATTGCACATGGAGGCACTACCTAAAATCTTGTTTAAGGCACAAAATTGGCAAGAGCTGACCCAGTTATTACTTTGTTATGAAACATACTCTAAAAATGAAATGTTGGATTTACTTAACCATGTTATGTTACCTGGTTCCACTTAACTGAGTTGAGTAAATTCAAAGCAACATACTCATATTATTTGGCTAAAAAACTGGTATATTGCTTTGAATTTACTCAACTCAGTTAAGTGGAACCAGGTAACATAGCATGGTTAAGTAAATCCAACATTGCATTTTTTACAGTGCAGCAAACATTGTGGTTGTGTAAAAATTTAAACCAAAACATTTTTTGGTTGTATAGTAGATAAATGGTTCAAASAGAGTTTTGTTGCAAGAGTTTTACAAAATGTTCATCAAGGAATTTTACAGCACAAATTCACTTACTAGTAAAGTGTGACTAGGGTGAAACATTTCTCAATATAATTTGTCTAAATTATCATATTTAACTTTTGTTATCACCAACTGCAATGAAAATTGGGTAATCATTTCTTGGTAGTGTTTGTTTATTTGTCGTTTCCTGTTAACAAAATATTTCATGAACCATTAACTGTGATCGTGTGGTCATTATACAGTATTTTCTCTCTGCTTTTACTCATTTATTTTAATTTTTACAGTTGTCKGAAAATAATTGAATTTCTGTGTCACATGCAGCATTTACTCTGTTAATCTCACTACATGCTGCAGGCCATTATGTTGCTTAATCTGTTATATTCTATTAAAGCTGGCCAGGTTTTGCACATTTCAGTGAATGTAATGGGAACTCCCACATGGACAATCCTCTGAAATGAGTGAAATAAAAACATAAAATAAAATGTGTTTCTAACAACACATAATAGATTTGACTATTAAAGCCAATGAGCAACACATTTTTATTACAATAATCATTTTTTACTGTTTGTGTGAGTGAGATTTGGYCTCTTTTTTTACCTTTCAGAGTCCTGATTTACATGTATTATCTGGACCAGTCCTAGTTTAAAAACAGAGAATGTGGACTGAAACATGTGCATGTATACAGCTACATTTTTTGACRTTTTCTGCTTTTACCTCAGAGCGCTCTCTTTCCCCCGTTCCAGCTGAAGAAATAGGAGCCATTTAGACTGACCTCGCTCTGCACTTTTCACAGCTTCCTATTTTCTTTTGTCGCCTCTTGAGTTCATCTCTTCATTTCCTGCAGGTCATTTAACCCGATGTTAATGGCACTTTCAGAGTGCTGCTACCGCAGGTTCCAGGTCAGCTTCTGAAAACACTAATCAAACTGCTGCTGCATCTTAAATGCCAGTTTTACTCATGTTGGTCTGGAGAGACAGGCAACAGATAATGTTATAAATGTGTATTATCACTTTCTAAAACTCAGCTTAGTTATTTTTGGTATTTCCTTTTAAATAACATGAACATTGTCCTTGTGACCATCCTGAGTTCTGTTCCTGCAGGTTGAACCAGACAAACAGAATTAGATTGACCTATGCACAATGCCCGAGGGGAAAACAACTTAACTGATAAGTTTCGTTTAAGCCTCAATTTCTTTCTTTTTTGATTTAACAGATATATCCACTCTGCAATTAAATGTATTAGTTTTCAATTTCCCAGCATTGTTTTGTAGAAAAACAGCAATTGTTTGTTTGGTACCTTTATTTTGTGATCCGATAACACTTGTGAGCAAACATGTATTTACCACCTAATTATTTTGCTGTTATTGACTTATTTTCTCTGGAGGGACTATGTTTCTAGGCTAGCCTGGGAACACCTTGAGATTCCTCTGGATGAGCTGGCCCAGGTGACTGGGGAGACGGAAGTCTGGGTCTCTCTGCTTAGGCTGCTGCCCCTGTGACCCAAACCTGGATAAGAGGAAGGAAACAGACGGACAGACGGATGAACTT
>NW_013952419.1:2844968-2852075 GCF_001266775.1 Austrofundulus limnaeus
CACACATACATAAAACATAATATACTGTAAATAAWCAGAAGAAGAAGAATACAGTTTATTGACCTAACCATTTTTGCATGTAAGGAAACTGATATGGTTTCTATTGAGCTGCAAAACATGCAATGTAAACGAGGAATAAAAAGAATAAAATCAAAAGTTTAAAAAAAGAAAAAATATGTTAGAATATGAATTGTATAGAAATTAAAAGTAAACAAAATATGTATGATACTGCAGACATACTGTAATCTGAGTATGGTGTGTTGCATTACCTCCTGAGCTTGTGCAAAATTTTCCAAAAAAAAAAAAAAATGAGAGTGTTATATATTGAGGAGCTGTACAACAACATGAACACATTGTGGTAAATTGCATCATGACACAATGTCAATTAATTTATTTCATTGTGGTTAGAGGACATAATCTTATAAAACATTTTAATTGAATGAACACTGGGGCATGAACTGATAAAAGAATAAAAAGTTGAACAAACGATTAGTTGTGATGTTTTTGTTAACAAATAATGGATTTTTAATTAAACAGAAATACTTATGCTAATTTCTCAACTGTAAAAAAAACTAATTTCCAATACTCACAAAAAAGAGCGACAAACACAATACAATATGAAAAAGGAATAATAATTAAAAATTAACAATTACAGTGGGGCTAAACAAGAATGACCATTTTCTTTTTGTTTTTATTTTGTCTTTATACTTGTCTTTTCACAAAATACATAAATACACACAATGGATGACAACTAATGGAGTGCACATTTCCATTCAGAATCTGATCATTTCCATTATTTTGAATAGATGCTTTCAAACTCTCTCCTAACAAGAAGTTGTACTGCACAGTCTGAATTGTGTTGCTGTCATTTCAGCTGTAATTTCCCAATAACACCGATCAGTCAAATTTAAAAAAAATAAATAAAAAAGCAGTGTTGTTCCCAGTCTTACTAAAACTGGTGTAAAGAATAAGTGATCATCTTACAAAGTGCACCTGAAGTTTAACTCAAAGGTATTAATAGTTTAAAAAATAAATACCAAGAGTTTTGTTTCTATTCATTCTGCACCATTGAAGCATTTTTTATTCCCATTTTTACTTAGACACATTTTATGATTCTTTGTGGTAATTTGCTTTTATTACCCAAAGTTGTGCACTTAAAGTCAATTTTCTTCTCTCCTTCAGTAATTATTGCCCTTTTGTCAGAAATAGGACAACTCATTCACAATACACATTTGTGAAATGGAGACAACATGAATTATTTAAACATTATATTATGAATTCACATATTAGATTAAACCACACAAATGTGYACCAGTATGTCACGAACTGCTCCACAGTTGTGCGACAAGTCTATTACAGCGTGTTCGCAATTCCAGTTAAATTTCCACAAAGAATCCAACGGATCTTTAAGAAGACCAAATTTTGCTTGTTAATGTTTAGACACAGATACACTAGTATGAGGTGGGTAAAGTACCCAAAAGTTGTATTCAAGTAGAGATAGCACTACTTCAGTATATTTTGCTCAAGTTAAAGTAAAAATTAGCCATCCAAGAAATGATTCATGCGTAAAAAGGTTAAAAAAAGTATTTTGCAAAAAGGCTACTTGAGAACTGAGCAATGATCAGAACATCTAATTGAATATTTTAAAATGATGTAATCAGACTGATAAATCATAGAATTTTATGTGCATCTTGGGTGCTTTTAAAGACTAAAATGAAAAAAAGAATGAATACAAATACACTCAAAAATATTTTTAGATAAAAAATATGATTGAAACTGCTTTTTGTGTTTGATTGAATAATAAAAACACAAAATCACTTCCATATAAGATGGCTTGCACAAATAAATAAATAAATCATTTTTTTTATTTTATAAGTCTGAGGGTAACTTCCGAAAATTCCAATCAGTTTTTAAGAACCGTGTCATCCTTGGGAAACTTAAAAAGAGGGTAGTCTCCTTGGCGTACACAAAATAATTTTGTCAAAGGCATTTTTGAATTCAAAAAGAGCTAAACTGAGAAGCATTAAGAGCTCATCAGATGCACTGTTTGCTAGTTATTGCTGCTGATAGCCCGCAGGAGTCGCGAGGAAGGTTTGCTATGTGAAGCTCATCTTGGAGACCTACCCCAGAGGAGGAGCTGCACCTAGAAGGCGGTTCTAGGACCAACCAGACATTTTTTTCTCCTAAATGAATGCCTCAGGTCAGTGCAGGATTTCACAAACATGCTTGAATGAGTCAAAGCARTACTCTGGGCATGTTTTTGATGAGATGGTAACATTATAGCATGATAAAAAAAACTCCAAACAGTTGATTTTACATGAAATAGCCCCTTTAAGAAGTGACATGTGAACCAGATGAAAATACACTGATTGTTGTGAGGTGTGTGAGTCCAGCTGACAGCTTTGATAACGACAAGTGTCACATATGTCATCTGCTAATAGGAAGGACATCAAAACATTTATAAAGAGACTGAAAGATTTTACTTTTTACAGAACCTTCCTTACCTTACACTTAGCTTTCACAAGACAGAACAATTCTCTCTGACAGAGCTGTAAAATATCAGCAGTAACCCCTGCAATTTACATAAYGTCAGACTTCAAAGCTTCCTCGTCGAGAAATTAGATTTGCTGTGTTTTATTTAATTTACGTAGACTGATCTTCTGTTCTCCATCTTCTCATATATTCCTAATATCAAACATTCTCTGTGTGGCATACAAACCTATCTGAAGATAACCTTCACAAACACATATATTTATACATTTGGAAATGCAAATAGGCATCGGACAGCAGAGTTTATACTGAAGTTGTGTATGTCCTCTTCTGTCATTCTAATGCACCATATTCTTTTTATTCTTGCCCTTTCTAAATATTCCTGCAGGTTCACACACAATATGCAGACCTTATAAACAAAATGAAATTTAGATTTTGCATAAATGAAGCTTTTTATCCATTGGAGTTGTTATTTTACCAATAATGAGGGCTTTTTGTCTTTTTATATAGTGCTCTCAAAGGTTGTAAACCTCCATAAAAACCCAATTTTTGCTTTTCTTGAGAATCATATTTAATTTGCCACTGGTGACTCATAAAGGAGCAGAACTTGTTCCAGTGTTGACTAGTAATTTAAGTTGATGGACCGGTGAAGCATTTAGCAAAATATTGAAGCGGCTGAATAATTGATATGTTATGAAAACTGTGGTACTTTTATTGTGTTGTTATAGAAGAAAACAAGTATTTCCTTAAAAATGTTTATATTTTAGATGTAACGAGTTCTTTTACCTTGTGTGTTTTCTTAAATCTGTATCAGGGAGACAATCAGAGCACATTGAGCTAATAATTGAATGTTCCTTTATTTCTATTAGAGGCACAATAAAGGTAAAAACACAAAACCAGCCTGCTCAGCTTACCTTTTTTACGTTGTGATTGGATCGCCTGTCTACGTCTGAAACCTCCAGAAAGGTCGATAAGGGTAATTATCATGAGCCGAAGGCGTTAGGATAAGCTTGACCGCAGCTGTTTGTGTGTTTGTGAGATGACAATCACAGTCCACAAACATACTATAGAACACCAGAGAAACAATTTTTATATAACAAAGAAAAGAAGATTTTTGTCAAGATTTAATGGATAATTTATGGGATGTCTTGGGATAGTGACAAACTTTAAAGTCCCAGAAGGTTGAACTATGATGTCTTTCATCTTGTTTAAAAAACTTGCAGTGATGTGAGCATCACATTAACACATGCATACTTTGGTTTAAGAGGACAWATYATRCAAAATCCACATTTTYAGCTGTTAAATGCATTTTGTTGTGTACTTGGAGTCTGTGCAGAMAATTTGATTTAGTCGAGACACACCTCAGAAAGAGSTGCTTGTGGAGTTACAGYAAGGAGGAATTCAGACCAAAGCATTGCAGTTCCACTTTATGTARACCCCTAGGATTTAAATTTGACAACGAAGGATTTAAAAGCATGAMATGTCTCCTGCAAAACAGCCAWAATAAGTTGGAATGTGTTTTACACAAACCTGAACCCAAGGTTACCCTGAAAAAAAAGCCACACTTTGGGATTGTGGTGTTCACTCCTGCAACGTGTTGGCAGAAAGTTTTCAGTTTTACTGCTTTGGTTCTCATTCTTTGGATATTTTTAGGCCAATCRTATCGAATTAGGCACAAACCTAATCCCATTCCAAAGTCTTAGATGTTTGCAGCCTTTCAAAAGATTTTGTTTTAGCTTGCAGCACGAGGAAACTTAAAACAATGCTAATTTGATATATTACGTTTGTACTGATTTGATTGCCTGGAATGTGTTAGAGCGAGCTCAGTCATCAAAGGTCTCTCTCTGAAAGCCAGAGGACACAGCTGCATGTCACAGAGACACCAGAGAACAACATCAAGCATTCTGTTTTTATTTCTGGTCAAAATGTTATTTTATTTTATTATTTTGTGGTGAAGTTTTGTATTAACAACCATCTCAATCAAAGACAAAAACGGTTCCGTTCATTTGCACAAGATGACAAAGTCGATRAACAGAGACATGAAGAATGTTTACGTCGTGAGGCAGAGGGCTCTTCAATATTTATTGATTATACATCTAAGGAAATCCATACAGCGTTTGAAGAATGGGGACCACATGGACTAAAACAAGAAGCTTGATGCTCTCTTGTCATTTGGTGAGAAACTCTCAAGGTCTCCAAGAAGTGTATATTCAAAGGACAATTATTTGTTTTTAATTTATTTGTTCCCTCATGTTACTAAAATGATTACTTTCCGGTCAGTTCCAATAGAATGCCTGGAAAAATGAGAACTGACAACAAAAAGAAGTTGTTGAATCAATGATTTTTAACAAGCACAGTCGAGGGCTGGATATAATAATAATAATAATAATAATAATAATAATAATAATAATAATACAAAAATTAAAATAAAACTCAATTGGCTTATTTAAAGCAAACTGCTTGTCTCTTCCCTTTCAACATATTCAATATAAGTACTTCCCTTTTGTGCAATTATTTCTCCGGCTGAAAAGTTTTACARAGTTAAGAGGAAAGTGTCACAAGAAGCAGCTCTCAAAGTCAAGTCTGTGAGCCTGCAACGACAGCAATGCTTTCATTTGGCTGAGCAGAGCCTTTGTGGGTCTCTTGATCATCAAGTGCTGCAGCTGATTCACCAGCTCTGTTTAGAAAAATAATAAAACAGCATATAGGAAATGAAAAATACATGTGACCATAAATAAGTAATCAAATAAAACTGCAACACACACAAACAAGGGACAGTTGAAAGCCAATGTTGATTCAGCATGTGGATGCCTTCAAATCAAACTGAAGCAGAAGACATGTTTGTTCTGCAAACAGCACAGACATATTGAGATTTGTTTAAAAAAAAACACCTCAAGCGAAAGCCATCATATTTTATGTAAACACTCCAAGCTGCAATTTAACAGCCATAAAATGTAAACAGAAACAGCTCGGGAACATTTTTCCTTTTTATACTCTCCTGGTGGTCTGTCTGGTAAACGGTCGCTGCTGACTTAGCTTTTAAACAAGATTAAATTAAAAACAAAACATTGAAATATGAGCTTGGCAAAGCTATAACAACAACATGTTCAACTTCTTTAGTAATTCCAGACGGAGAAGCAAAAGTGAAAACGTCCCAGACTTCCTGTTTCTTTTTGACAAATAGCTTCAAATTGAGGCAATCCTGAAATGTTTTATTGGTTTTCAGGTGAGGAAGCAGCCTCTTTAATGATGACGGGCTTCAGTTTTAAAGGCTGGATTCTAGCAGTGATTCTGGCAATGATTATCTTTACCCTATCGAAGATTCAGTYTAAGCTTTTAATCACAGCCTCCAGATGTGGCCCTTAGGGATCTTCCTTTCCAGAAATCAAACTGTGATGTGCGGTGAAGTAAAACAAATAATCAAAGAATTTCAGTCACAATATCTTTCAAGTTAACTTTGAACCAATCAGCATCTGTCTTACGTAATGACATCATTATATTTATGCATTTGTGTTGTTTGCTTTGTCGGGAATTGCAGGTATTTACCCTGTGATGGATAAAACAGCGCGAGACAGACATCTCTGTTTGAACGTCCCGCCTCAGAAACGGAGGTTTGTTTTATCGGTCAYAGTGAATAAAACGTTTATGGGCTTTTACTTGTTCAGCTGTCAGTTTTGTTGAGAGTAAGTAAAAAAAGGAAGAATTAGCCAGTTCTGTGTACAAAAAATAATAATAATAAAGGCTTACGGATGATTCTGAAAACGATGAAATTGGGATGCAAAAGTTACTTTTGTATGCATCACTCAAAAACAGAAGATCATGTAAGTATGTTCATCTAATACCACTGATCAGACGTGAGTCTTTTCACATTTAGAATTATATAACAAGGAAACAATGGGCCTCACGCAAGAACATGTTTGTATTCTTATCCTAAATTTCTCTTACTTTTCTTCATACGAAGGGTTCATACGAACATGTCACGTCAGATTCAACAAACTCTTCTATCTTCAGGAAAAGTGTGTAAATGAGGAGCGTAAACTGATGAATGCGTATCAGGTGCTCGTGCACCGGGAGAGGAGATTTACATAACTACCAACCCAAAAACACCATATAAGGATATTTGTTTCCTGCCCCACGTACCAGGAAGTGTTCATTCATAAGTGACATTGCAAAGTAAAAAAAAAAAACAACAACTAGTTCGGAGACTGAAGCTCTGCTCTCGGAGATCCACAAAAAAAAATCACTTTTAACAGCGTCAGCTGTAGAATTAAAGGAGCTTCTTTAAAGCAGAGGAATTAAATGCAGAGTTTGGTTTGATTTGATTTATTGATTTAACAGGAAAAGATTACTAAAAATCAACCCTGACTCAGCATAATTGCTGTTTTACAGCAGGTTCCTGAGTTGTAAAGTAATTAAGTACAAATACTTTGTTACTGTACTTAAGTAGAAATTTTGGTTATCTGTACTTTACTTGAGTAATTATTTTTCAGCGTACTTTTGACCTTTACTCATTACATTTTTACATTTTTGAAGTAAAAACTCGTTACTCCTATTTTATTCTGAGTTGTTATTACTTAAAAAAATAATATCCTGATAAATTGTCTCCTGGATAGAGAG
>NW_013952419.1:2852809-2855342 GCF_001266775.1 Austrofundulus limnaeus
TTGTCAACATAATTCTAGTGTGATTTATTTTCAACTCGAAATATCTTCAAACTAATGAAATATAAAGTTATGAATGAAGAAAACTTGTCATGGATAACAGCAGACTGACTGCTCGTAAAATATACGACAGGTCTGGACCACTCGAGAATTTTGTTTGTATCTGAAGAAAATCTTAGAATACGAAAACATTGGTGAATGCCACAAATTCTCCTAAATCACTCGTACACACAACTTAAGAACAAATCTGTGCGTACGAATGTTTTTGCATCAGGCCCATTGTTCTCACTGTTGTGCTGAACTGTCAGTAAGAAAATTTGTATTCAATAAACTGAAGTCAATATTAAAACCACCATTGTTAAATAAAATGATTTGTAGAAGGAATCAAACCATACAACACCAGAATTCTGGATCTGAGTGAGGTTTTTTGTCACCCAAGCTGGCAGGAAACCACACTGGCGAAAAACCAGGAAGTTCACGTATTTATACACCTTCTTCAATGCCTGCATTCACCCCCTACTGACCTACGGCTGAATCACAGGCATTCAGACAAAATCCTCACCTACTGTTCTCATAACGGTTGATTATGTGTTGTCATATAATTCGGACATGTAACTACTCTACATCAATCAAAACATAATAGATTAAACATTGCCAACATTACAARAAGGAAAACCTAAAAATATAGTGTTGTGCTTTTAACATCAGTACTAACCTCTAATAACTATAAATTTCTCCATGTCCTTTTGGATATAATGAATGGAAACACCTGCTTTTTGTGGTGACAAACATACATAAGGTGGGGTTAAGACCACTTGCTATGTTCCCCCATAAGGATGCTATGAAATACTCAGAAATGTACTATGTAGAAATGGAAATGTAGTAAAAAAAAACACAGTTTTTACCTCACTTATCTTCTGACTGACAGTCTGGAAGACAGCCTGAGTGAATCCGAATGCTCGATTAACCAAAATCACCTGATTAACTGGATAAATTAATGCTCTAATCAGTTTAAAGTGTTTCAAATTAAAGCTTATTTTAGTGGTTATAAGAGGAAGAATGTTTAAAAATAGAATGCTGAGTGAGCCAATCTACGGAAAGGAACGGTAAAAAGAGGGCAATCACAGGAATCAATATGTTGTATTTCAGCTGAAGGACAGTGACAAGCAGCACAAAGCGCTCCCTGTCACTGCTCGTAAAAACACCGGGATAAGACATGCATAAGTCGAAAGAGAACAACTTGTCTCCACCATGTCAACAACCTTGCACTTTGTCATCTGTGTTTGGGTGGCTGAGTCGCTCCAGGCCATTTTTCTGCAGTGCTTGCACTAAAAAAGGACTTAAAACTCCTCATCTGTTTGTTCCCCTCGAAAGAGGAGGTAACACAGGAGGCAACACCTGGCTCCTCGTCCGCTCCCTGAGGTCACAGATCTTCACACGTTAATCCTCTGAAGTGAGAGGATCTGTCATAAAATCGCACACATACACTGATGCTGGAGGCAAGCACGACCTCACAGCTACACACACACATGCTGACACGCTAAGCTGCATCTCTGGGGACAACAGTCACCTCGCAACCAACGTCCTCCCATCATTTTCACGTCTTTTTCTCTGAAAACACATGGCCACAAATCTCACAACAGTTACAACAAGAATGTTGTTTGATGTTTTTTTATGAAGTTAACGTGTAACTTTTGCAACTTTATTAACTGCCCAATGATGTTTAAATCCCTTTTCTAGCAGACTTGAGTTTTGTTTATAGTAGTTGTAGAAAAGTTTTAAACAGTTTTCAATAAACAGCAAATTATTAAATGCTTTTGAGATTACATAAACAATCATACATTTGTCATTTCTGTGTCGTATTTGTGTTATGATGATTTTTAGTCTGAAAATGTCTGACATCAATATAATACTGTGAAAAGTGAGGAATTATGTAATTACCTGTGCATGTGCATGAGTGTGGACGCATATTTGCTACATTACGGGGATCATTTTTCAGACAAACACAACCTTGAGGGACTCAATGATAATGTGTGTGTGTGTGTGTGTGTGTGTGTGTGTGTTTGTTACTTTTTAGGACCATTTCTGGTACTCACACCTAACTTGTCAAGATTAGTTGTCCTTATGGGGTTCAAAGACTGGTTCTAATATGATGAAACTTAATTTGTGGTTTGGGGATTAGGATTAGGACTAAGGTGTAATTGAGTTTAGGTTAGATTTGTGCTTAGGTACGTACTGGGGTGGTTAGGTTTAGGGTAAGGGGTCAGTRTTAGGCTATACAAACCATTGGAAATGAATTGAAGTCAGTGAACTGTCTTGATAAAGACAGAAACACGTTGGCATGAAAGGAAACAATGCTTTCTGCTTTTAATTCTGTTTATGAATCAAACACACTATCAATTAACAGGAAACAGCAAATAATTTAGGATTTTATGAAAAAATATGTTAAATCAACTTTTTAAAGTTTTATATCAAGTTATAATGTTATACTCACATAAAAAAACATGCTCAAAGCCTTGCTCTGACTCATTCATGC
>NW_013952419.1:2855607-2857750 GCF_001266775.1 Austrofundulus limnaeus
CCTCCCACCCGCACCGCGACTCCGGTAGGCTACGTGCTGAAATGGGCGTGACCGAAGTGGTTGGATTTTCTTAAAGAGACGTTGACCTATTTCAAGACGTTTAGAAACTGTCAAAATGAGAAGTACATTGTTTTGGGGATTTTTACAAATTTAAAGCTCTTTCATAAGGTGAAAATGTGACATTGTTTCTTTATTTTAGCATAAAATTGAAAAATAGGCTTGGAAACCACATAATATTGCCCCTTTAAAGGACCACTGATTCCTTAAAATAATAGCTAAATTTGCCATACTTGTTTTTCTTTTTTCTTTTTCATTTTTTTAATTGAAGTGGTAGTTCAGTGGGAAGCAACCCAAGAAGCCTCAAAATCTAAGCTAAAGTATATGCTGTATATTTTTTATTTGTTTAGAAAAAATATAAATAATTGGACTAATATTGCTTCTAAATGTCATTTCAAAAGCTTGAATCAGTGTGCAAAAATGCWGCGGACAGAAAGTGAAGCGAAAAGCCGGGAGTTTCACTGATGCTTATCTAATTGTCGGGATGGTTACATTGCCCTTGTGGTCACACAGCCTGCCACGCCGATTTGGTTGAACGCTGATGCCACAGCTCTGATATGAAAGCAACCCACACAGTTGCTCAGGGCATAAGCTGAGGTCTGAGCCACCAGAAAAACAAATTTGATGTGAAATCCCATTTGTTATTACTGCCAAACATTTGTATTGCTTGAAAATATGGAACTATGTTAAATTGTATGACAGTGTAACGCGAAGGGGAGGAAGCTTTGCATTAATAATAAAGAAAAGTTTTCTTGATGAATAAATGCATGATAGCTGTGAAAACATCTGAGCAAACACTGTGAAGAGTCGCACAGAGCCACCTGACTGAGACATCCTGTAGTTTAGAGTCTCCCAGTATTCAAATAACTTGTCTGTCTCCGACCCTGATCCTCAGGGCCCACTAATTGAAATGTTTTTGATCTTCCCCAGCAACTATACTTTAAATGTAACAGAGTGGTCATCGAAGACTTCTGTAGATTTTGATGCCGAGCTGTGGAAGTAATCCCATTATTTGAGTCTCTAGTTTGTTAGAGCAAGGAAACATTTGAAATATGCAGGACGTGTGGACCCGCAGGACCAGGGATGGGGTTTGTCTGTGGTTATATTTGCATGTACTATTTCAAAAAGTTAGAAACAACTGAATGTCTGGAGGGGATTGTCACACAGTTCACAAACTCACAAAGGACAACACACCACAAGGACATCACTGAACAGCTGCTACTGCTTCTCCCTGCTGCTGACTGAGCAAACTGCAAACAGAGAAAGCAGAAACATGTTAGTTTTGGGTCAATAATGGAATATGCTTGTTTTAATTATTTCGGGGTTGGACAAAACCATGTGGGTATTCAAAGTGTACATGCTCTTCATTACCCAAAACATGTTTTTGTTTATTTAAAGGGGGGATATTATGCATAATGGACTTTTTAGAGCTTTATATAATGTTATGTCATTCCCTCATCAAAAACATTCCCAGAGTGTTGCTTTGACTCATTCATGCATGCTTGAGAAATCCTTGATTAGGTAGCCATGTGGAGCTGCCTAAATGCTTGCTGGTACAAAGCACCGCCCATTTGCATATAGCTCCTCCCTGGAGCTCAGTCCACAGCTCCTCCTGCCCAACAGAACACCACTCCTCCGAGGCATCATTATGTAGATGTGCTGAAGTGGCAGTGTCAGAAATGGTAGGATGTTCTTGATATGGCTATGATGCAAAGTCATATTTATTTAATAAATACAGCATTTTCATAATAACTGAAAGTAATATAGTTACTTGATTGTGGTAAAGAATTAAACTTTGCACCTAGAAAATACATAATGCCCCCCCCAACCTGTGCGATAAACAAGGTGACACAAAATTATAGACTGCAGCACCAACATCCTTATTTCAAGATCAAAATGTACATTACACCAAATTATTGCAATTTTTCTGCTCATCTTAGACACAATACTCTGAGTATGCATTTTGCCACCTAAAAACTTGGGAGATTATTTAAGAAAGTCCACATGTCTCAAAATAAATTGACAAACACTAAAACTAAGGACATTCTATCTATAATTTTTAGTTAGTTTTGTAAAATGATTATAC
>NW_013952419.1:2857760-2863752 GCF_001266775.1 Austrofundulus limnaeus
TGTGTGTGTGTGTGTGTGTGTGTGTGTGTGTGTGTGTGTGTGTGTGTGTGTGTGTGTGTGTGTGTGTGTGTTTATTTTCTGATCTGTCAGACACAGATGTTCAGTTGAATGTTAGTAAGTTTATTGGAATGAACTTTGCGTTCAGCCAAAGCTTCTTGAGCTTTTGTATAAAAACTTACTTGAGCTAAAAATTTCAGCAGCTCAAAATCATTGGAGAAATACTGTATGACACTTTTTTAATGATTTATACATTGTGCTATTTTACTTTTTGTATGTGTGTTTATAAATTTTAAATGAACCAAAATTAAATAAATTAAAACAGATGTCTTGGTTTTTACCATCACAAAACAAAGTGAGATACGTTTCATAGTTTCACTGAACCTTAGACAGATGTATGTACCAGTTTGGTTAAACAATGCCACTCATCACTGGTGGATTTAAATAGTGGATGTTTGTTGTTTTTCAGATGGATGTTCTTTTTTCTGGACTGAAAATATTTCCTTTTATTTATTTTTTTTCTTTTGTTTTGTTTTTTGGTTGCTTGAAGTGGGGCAGAGTGCCGGATCCTGGCAAGCTGAGGGAGTTATACGCAGTGATGGAGCCTGGGGGTGGCCAGTTGTGGCCTTGGCCACCCCAATCAGGAAACGTTTTTAAATTCAAAATAAAAACTCCATCTCCATCTTCTTCTGCTTATATTCGGGTCGTGGAGGCAACAGGTCCAGGAGAGGAAACCAGACTTCCCTCTCCCCAGCGCCACTTTCCAGCTCATCCTGGGGGACCCCAAGACGTTCCCAGGTCAGAGAGGATACATAATCCCTTCAGTGAGTCCTGGGTCTTCCCCGGGGCCTCCTATCAATGGGATGTGCCCGGAACACCTCTAAAGAGAGGCGTCCAGGAGGCATCCTGATCAGATGCCCAAACCACCTCAACTGACTCCTTTCGATGTGGAGGAGCAGCGGCTCTACTCAGAGCTCCTCCTAGATGATGGAGCTCCTCACCCTAAAAACTAAAAAGCATAATTTCCCAAAATAATAGGATTGGTCTACACTGATTTACACAATATATTTGGTGGTGGCTATCTTGGATTTTGACTCGGTGTCCTAATTTTCTATAGTGATCTTTCTTACACCGAAACAGCCAGACATTACATGGAAGTCGATACTTTACCCATTTTTTAAGTTATCCAGCTCACAAGATGGTTGATGGAAGGTATTTCCACACTACCACTTTACTCCAGAAGGGAGGACAAAAAACAAAAATGATCTGTACCTTATTTTAGGTGTTTTTGGCACAAATAAAAAAAAAATAGATGGCTAAAATGCAGTATGTTTACTCCCAGATTACTCACAGTGAAGTTACATTACATCTGGAAACGTTTTTAAATTCAAAATAAAAACTCCACCTCCATCTTCTTCTGCTTATATTCGGGTCGTGGAGGCAACAGGTCCACGACCCATCATTTTATTTAGATTCGGCAGACTCAATCACTCACTGAGTTTGTAAAAGATGTCATTCAGTCATTTAAAATTCTTTATTTGGTGAGAGATTTGGAAACAGTTTGGCTTCAGAGTGATTGAGAAATAAGACAAACAAATTGCACAATCCCACATCTCACCTCTGCTCAGTCTGCTCACACAAATCCCCTTTGGCATCCCTGACGGAAATGAATCACAACCAATCAAAGTCCCTCTGTATCCAAATAAATAAATAAAAAATTTAAAAAAACTACGCCCCCTGTGTCACTACGTCGTGACTGGATGAGCAGCACAAAATAAAGTCTCTGCCAACATGTAGTAAGACCCAAACAGATGACAGCGGGAGTGGGTCTGGTCAGGAGACTCTATAAACATGTCAGATGACATTCAGCAGTCTTCCACGCCATTAGCAAGAATTTACAGCAACAGCAACAGGTCTTTTCATTGGAATACACAAAGCAGGAGATTTATTATTTTCTGGGTGTTTTAAATATCTGAGCTGATGAACCATCCATCACATACAACTCCAACTTTAATGTGAGCGGCTCTGMTAAATAAGTCAGAAGCAATGGGAGTCAAGTCTCTTCCCCATTCAATGTGACTGCAATTCACTGTGAAATATAAGACTTGATTTAAGTCTTAAGAAGTGGCAAAGGCAAGACCTGATTACATGTTAGTTTGCTTATAAAATGGAAAAATATTAGGGCATAGAAACAATTGTGACAGGTAGTTTTTATTTAATTTTATATTACAAATTGCCTAATAAGTACAAAAGAAGATTAATGATCTGTTTTTGACTAAATGTGCTTGTCTCCAACAAAAATAAATGCCAAGTTATTCAAAAGGAAAATACCATTTCATTGTTTTTTTTTCCCTTCTGCCAAAAGGCAAAGGTAGGCAATCATGTCTTTCACTGTCTGTTAGCAAAATATCTCATGAACCACTGAATGGATTTATATACAACTTTCTGAAACAATTCATCATGATGACTTCTACAGCTGATTAACTTTTGGAGTTAATCAAATTCAAGATGTTTGCCACAGTAATTCCAAAAGGGCATATTTTATAATGTTATTGGGCTTTGATTTGTTGTGGTAGCTAAAACTGATCCACAATACTTTTACAATAACTGCTTGTACAATAAATATATTTGCTTAAAATGTTGCCACTGACTTTTTAAACCAATCTTGTTCATTTGTTTGCACAATATCTCTTGAACTACTGGACATACTTTATTTAAACCTAAAACATATTGTGCATTTACAGCTGGTTACCTTTTGGAATCAATCCAATTCAAGATGACTGTCWCAATGTCATTCAGCAGCCGACCCTAAAATGGTTATACCTCGGTGAATTTGACAGATCTTGAGATAAATATTGATGTAGCTGAGACATTCACAACACATAATCCAAGCTGCAGTACAACTTGAGATATATTGTTTTCAAGACGTCATTCCTTTGACTAATGCAAGACCTTTAAAACAAGTCATGTATCGCTCATTTCACTTGATGCGCATTTTTTTCCCATAATGTTGAAATATGGCATCTTTTCTTTTTAAAATTGCCACAATGTCAAACAGCTGTGAAGAGAGGACCATAAATAAGTTTTAGAGGTTAAAAAAGTGGGTTTTTATGAGTTGCGGGCTCGTTCGGGTGATTCTCTCYCCTCAGTGCTCAATGCGTCTCCAAGTGCGCACGACCCGCGTCTGCAGCAGCAGCAGCAGCCGCCGCGGCGCTCCGCAGACCGCCTGCCAGGAACCTGGATCGTCTCTGGAGTCCTCCCCTCCTCCTCCTCCCCTCCAACAGGTGGATCAAGTCGACTGGTCAACATCGGTGAAAAAATAAACCCGGACTAAAAACCCGGAGTCGCTGCAGGACCTGGTGGAATTTATACCGTGGAAACTTGCTTTGTCGTTGCTCATTTTCCTTCCCGGGATTTTATTCTCTTTTTTTAAACCATAATTATGTTTGTGCTGATTTTTTGGTTTGATTTTTACGCGGCGACCTGAATGCGTTGTTTTTGACCAAATGGAAATCAAAATGTTCCGGATCAGGATGTAGGAGTACAGGCAAGTGTCCAAACAAGAAGAAGGAAAAAAAAAAAAAAATACCGTAAAAAATATAAGAGTGGAGAATGCAGACCAGAACAGAAAAACAAGAAAAAAAAGGACAACCTGGAGGTTTCAAGGCACAAGCAGATCATCAACATAGCTCTGCTGAGAGATCCGCACTGCTGTTGAACATCTGGGATGAAAAAAAAGAAGCAAATATCTGAGGTTTGTGTGTTGTTTCCCAAAACAAGAACCCTGCTCGCAGTCCAAGTTCCAATGCTCAACAACAACCCAAAGGTTTGTTCTTGCTTCAATCCAGAAAAAAAGTGTTTTCTAATTATTTCAACATACTGATGATTTCAACCTGTAAAGACAGCAAAAATGAAGTTCCTCTCATATTTACAAAATAGCTTTTGTCACAAACAAATGATAAAATCAGTGAAGCCACAGAAACTGATCCACATCTGCTGCATGTGCAATTARAGAAATCTGATCATTTAACAACAGTTTGACCTGCAATGTAAAGAACAAGCTGCACAATCTGGCTGCTGTCTCAACACAGCATCTGACAAAACGTGGTATTTGTGGCAGACATATTTTTGTACAATGTGGTTACATGATAAGTAAGAAAGAGTGTTTGCACAAGTGGAAGAAAATCAATCGTGTTTTCCTCTTCCTGCCTGTGAGTAGCAGCTGCATATTTGTGTCTATTTCTGTGTGCAGGGGAAGCACCTGAGAGAGTAAAACAGGTGATATACAGCAGTGGCTCCCAAACTTTGCAGCTTTCAAGCCTTACAACTACAGTTAGTTTGCAGGCTTTGCCAATAACCTTATAGCATGAATACAAAAAATACTCAACAATTAAGATTTTTGTTGTCATTCTTTTTTTTTTTTCAAAAATTATAGTGAAATTTAACCATTAGCAGTCTGTTTACATATAATTTGATTTCTGGGCCCTCATTTGATGTTTAGGTCCAGATCCTAACTTATAACTAACTGAATAATAAAGACAGTCTCATAAATCTGTGTTCATTGAAGTTGCAGCAGAGTGAGTGCCTTTGATTTTGTTTTTAACTTTCAAAACAATAATTGAATTTCTAATTAAAGTGRACTTTATTTGAATTCCATTTGAATCTCAAACTGTATCTTTTACTTTGCGCTTTGACTAAAAATAATAACAGCAGACACTTGTAGTGTGATTTAAGAGAAGTTCAGCATTTTAAATCATTTTTGTCCTTTTCAAAGAACAGTTTCTGTATTAAAACTCATGTGGTTGTGCTTAACTTAAGATTAACTCATTGTTCAAAGGTCACTGCAATCAAACCGCTGCCCACCAACACTGTTCTCAGATTTTACACATTAAAACAATTATTTATTCAATTTAATTATCATTGGGGGGAGTTAGAAAGCAGCGGCTGGATGTTCTACAGTTACAAGTGGGATTGTGCTACGTAAGTACAAATTGGCAGGTGATATAATTTACAAAAATGTTGCTTAGGAACACAAGAGATTGTCCCCTTGTGACATGTAGGAGAAATATTGTTGCATGGYGATACATTGAGATCAAACATTTGTTGCCATTATGTGTGCCGTTTTCTCTGATGCCATCCCATAATGTCTATATTTTAGAATGCACCAATGCCAAAGTTAGATAGATGATAGTTTTTACAGTATACTGATGCTTTCCTGAACCTTTAAGTGAAGCTAATAAAATATCCTGAGTAATCAAACACAAAAAAGTGAAGAAAGTGTGGCATCTAAACACAGCTTCATTATCCTGAATGCAAAATTATTTCTTCAAGCTCTAAACTATTTTTTTTAGTTTTACAGAATATGGAAAAATGGGGGGAAACAAATCAGAAAATATACATAAATGACTGGATGAAGCAAATGTTTTTCACAATCATGAGAAAACGGTGATGAATCAACAAAGCACAATAAAAGAGCTGCTGGGTGAACAGGAGTTGACTGATGACACATCAAAAACCCACCTCTAATTACAAGCAGTTACAGGAGACAAGATGGTGTGAACTTTTTTAAATACAAAAGCTAATTTGATGGATGATGTTTTGACTGTGATATTTTTCGGTCGACCTTTACATTGTTTAGTAGTAAACACTCCAGATGGATGCTGGACCCTTTAGGTTTAACACATTGGTGCAGGGTACAGAACCACTTTAAATCTCATGTCTGAAAAGTACCTAAATAAATGAAAACTTAGAACTGCACATTTGTTTGCATCAGCTGATAGATTTAGGTTTAACCCTTGCAGGAAACCTAACTCATCTTCTTACATTGGACATTGTTAACTATATAATAAGCTCGTTTACAGCTTTTAAGTTTTCTTTTCAAATTGTTGCTTTGCTTGCTTGGTTTTGTAGGAAAATGTACATTTGATAAGTGATTTGGTCATGAAGTCAAATTATTTTTTCATCTTGTTAAAAGAGTTTCACAGAAGAAATAAAC
>NW_013952419.1:2863795-2874064 GCF_001266775.1 Austrofundulus limnaeus
TAGCTACATCTCATGTCATTTAAAATTATTTTTTTAAATATGTATCCATTTGATTTATTTCAGGATGCTTGGTATATCATTCATGATCTTAAAGCATCTTGAGGTTACCACGGTTTAACTTAAAAGTTAAAAAAAAAAACATTCAGCTTCAAACTTCTCATGAAACTTTCAGTGAGACTGTAAGCAGAAAAATGTGGAACAGTTCTTTCAGACATGCCATTTTAGGACCAAAGCTTTATGTTACATATATTTGCATTATTTATAGGAGGAACTGCAAGTTTTCTTTTTTCCCCCAATAAACTAATTGGAATGCTCATTAATTTAAAGTAATGAGTCGTCCTGAGACCTTCAGGGCTGTAAGAACGCCTTCTTTATGGAGTTTTATACTCRTCTTTTTTATGACGCAGCATCTCTGGCTTTTGTTCTTTTGTCATCTCARTGCCTGCGCTTCACTGACTGTGAATTTAGAGCTAGTTTAAGTATAAAGTTTAATACTTTCATCTGTTTAGACAGAGATGTAGTAAAGAGATTTCCCAGGAAAAGGTTGTCACAGAAGCATTTAACAAATACTGTGTTTTGTATTCATGTTCAGTATAATCAGTTACCATAAATTTACTGTTTTCTTCAGTAAATACTTTTTTGGAGAGCACGTTAAAAACAACATTCGCTATCTTGCTCACTTAAACTGAATTATGATTTAAATAGMTGCAGTTAAAACATCCAATTTCATTTAAAATACAAAATAGTAGTTTTGAGTTTTGCAACAGGCTGTGTTTATTTGAACTCAGGCTGTTTATAATAAAACTGGCTGCCTCATTGATGTCACTTTGATTAAAAATGCCAAATTCTATTTTCAGCATCAAATAACATCATTTACAGGCAGGTAATATTGAAAGATTTAATAAAAAACATAAATGACTAACTCACGTATCTGCATCTCTTTTCTTTAATTTACCTTAACTTGAGGGGGAAAAAACTATGATTCATACATAGCTACAGAAAACAAACAAAACAAGCTGTCATTCTTCAGAACCTCTTTATCTTTGCTGTAAAACTTTCTCGCTTGATTTTCATCAGCATCAACGGCTTCGTTCTTTTTTTTCTTTCTCACACCTTTGTCTGTGTTGCTTCTAGTGTGAACTCCCCCAGCCTGGCGGTAGCTGTAGCTGAGTTCGCTGAAGCCCGGTGAGATGTCACAGCTGTACTACAGGCGGACTGACAGCTCATCATACCGGGACCGCATCCCGTTGAGAATTGTGCGGGCTGAGTCGGAGCTATCGCTTTTGGAGAAAGCCTACCTGGGAGCCGTGGAGAAGGGGGACTATGCTAGCGTCAAAAAAGCTCTGGAGGTGTGTGTGTGCGCGTTCAGTGACTGGCAAATGGGTAAATGAATGAAGTCACTTGAGTGTCTGACTTATGAAGGACCAGATGGCTTTAAATTTGATCAGGAAAGAGTGGAAAATTACAGATCACATCTTTAACTGTAAGAAACAGCTGCTCATTTGTGAAAACACATTCAGTACGTACCGCATTAACAGGTGTCAGAACTGTATATCTTTTATATTATCTCACTGTCCTTAGAAGAAAATGAGTCATTGGTTTGCAGTAACGACACAATCCAAAGAGCAAACTAAAAAGGTCAATTTTAAGTGTTGTTGAATGAAAATCTTCCTGCTGCTTCAAACAGCTGTCTTCACATTTTTCTTGCTTTTCTGAAAAAAATGTTGATGGATATTTAAAAAAAAAAGAAGAACACTGCCTATTTCTTTGTGTGGTACAAAAACAAACAACAAAAAATATATATAACTATACACAGTATACTGCATTAGACTAATTTATTTGCAGTCAGAGCCAAAGGTTGTGAACACTTTGTCTAGCATCAATATATAATAGCCAGGTGTGTACCAGTACCTAGTACTTACCTGATATGTCAGAGGTGCCCAAAGTGGGGCCCGCAGGCTAAAGTTGGCCCCCCGAGCCATTTGATTTGGCCCACCAGCAGTTGTCCTGGTTACTAGATTGTAATTATGTTAAGATTAAACATAAAATACAAGTAACTACAAGATACATTTATATTAGTTTTAAGCCCTATACTGTATAGATATGCACACCTTATAGGACCCCATATACTCAAATTTTAAATTATGAAAAGTCCCATGAGCCTTTGAATTTTCTCCATGTCCATGAGTTGAAAAAAAAGCAAAACAAACAAACAAACAAAAAAAAGAATGTAGGCAAATACATTGGCTGCTGGCTTAATCATAAAAAAAAACAACTTTACTTAAGTATTTGCATTTCTTATATTATTGCATATGGCCCGTGGCCCTCAGATTGATTTAAATTTTGGCCCTCTCAGGGAAAATGTTTGGGCGCCCCGTGATATGTACTTAACTGGTGCTCACCCTGTACAAAATTAATATACTTGTTTTACACTGGATACTTACTTAATGTGTATTCTTGTAAAATAATTGTATGTTTTATCTTAATTTGTTTAATGACGTGTGSTACAGACTTCTTGTCACATCTTTGTATAAGAAAATGTGATTTTATTTGATCAGGTGATKATAWACAGTGAAGTCCCACAAAGTTGCATTTCACAGTTTGCAGACTAAGTYTTTCGCCATTTTCTTGATGGAATCCAACTACCCGTAGTTTGCAGTAATCCATGTTATATTGCGTAAACCTTTGTGATATCACAAAAGCTTTTTTTGTGAGTTTTCAAACTAATTTATAAAGAATATAATTTACTAATTCTGTAAATATTAGTGTAAATATAGTAAAATACACATGTCCTGTTTTTATTTATTTACCAGAATTTCTAATTGTTTAGCTCTCTTAAGATGCTACCCAAACCTGATGTATACATCTTTTCTGGACAGCATTCAATATTTGTGTTTTTTTCATGATTTGTGGGTACTCTAAGAACGTAARCCCCCCAGAAAATCAGGGATTCACTGTACCAGGAATGCATCAGGTACTTACCTCGTACGAAGCAGGTTTATATTAGAAAAACCTGAAAACTCAAAAAAACTGAGATTTTTAATAAACAAAACTAAACAAAAGGCTGTCGTGGCAGCAAAAGTACTTACAAAAAATGATGGCAGGACCAAAACATGAATGGCTTTAAAAGCTAAACACACCGACAGGGAACAAAAGAAAAGACACAGGATATAAAGGGACACTAACGAGCAGACAATGGGAAACACCTGGGAAGGGACAGGAGGATCAGGTGAGCATGGGCGGGGCCAGAGCAAAGACAGACAGGCAAAACTGAAAACACAGGGAAGAGAATCACAAAATACAACAAATAAAAATGAATACCTAGAAAATAAGTGAGGTATGTGGCAGGTAAATACCCAGTTCGTACTTGGTTTGTACCAAACTGTATGTATTGCTTCCCTCTATCTGCGTCACCTCTGAGTCACTGAGAGCAACCCCTAAAGCTGACCCTGATCGTTTTCTTCTTTCAGGAGGCAGAAATCTACTTCAAGATCAACATCAACTGCATCGACCCCCTCGGCCGCACGGCTCTGCTCATCGCCATTGAGAACGAGAACCTGGAGATCATTGAGCTCCTGCTGAGCTTCAGCGTCTACGTCGGCGATGCCCTGYTGCACGCCATCCGCAAGGAGGTGGTGGGAGCCGTGGAGCTGCTGCTCAATCACAAGAAGCCAAGTGGGGGCATGCAGGTGATCAGGAAAATGAGAGAAATGGATATAGATTTGATGCAAAAGTGCTATTATGAGCAAAGTCCAGTGACCAGTCCAGCTGCCGTCGAACCTGTTAGAAAATCTGATTTCTGATGTATTTCAACGTTAAAATGATTCCAGTCTTAAACATTTCATAGTGGTTCATCAAAGCACTTATAGGCTTTTATATCAGCAGTAATTTAACTTCATACAGGTAAAATTCCAAGGATTGTTTTCCAAGTGCAAATAGTGGCGGCTGCAGCAAGTAGTAGCACTGGTTAATCTGGCAGGATTATTATATTTTTGGTGGTATAAATGTAATACTGTGCAAATGTTTACAAAATAGTGTTGGAATTAGTTTAAGAAAATGGTAATCCACTTTTTCTTCTGCCCTTCTTGGTTTAGTTGTTAGCTTAGTTTGATAAATAAACAATTTCTCTAAAGTGAAGTAATGGGCTATCTATAACAAATAAGATCTYAATTGTTTATAACTTTTTCCTCAAGACATTGCTTCAAAGGATTTGAGCTATCTTTTAACTCAAAGCAAGCTGCGCAGCATCCACTTCTACAAAACCACATTTCCCAAAACACTGAAGGTCCTTTGGGTCCAATAAGTGATAAAAGTACTGTGTCAGCTAGTAAAATTTTGGTACTCATTAAATATCTTACAAGAAGTATGCCTAGAGCTTTTTGTACTGACTAACCGAAATAACTGACCTAGTATTGTTGGCAACAACTAAAGCTGACACCTCACAAAAGCTGTCCTCATAACTGTGTTTCTCCCTTTTGGAAACAGTCTTACATATTGGAACATAATGAGTACGCTCAGCCAGAGGAGAGAAAAAATAGATGAATAATTTGTTCAAAAGATAATGTACCCATTTTTTTTAATCATGGCAAAACTCAAAGCTCTTTTTGAATTCTGACGGTCATAAATAAGYCACTTCTTGTAGCGAAATAGAGCTGCCAGTTTGGAGCTTAATTGCTATAATCAGAATACTAGACGCAAAAAAAATACTTTAAGTTCTTTTCTTTTATCTTTACCCTGACACAAATGTACTAAATGAAGAGAAACAATGTGACACACAGCCATGTGTTTCATTTTTTTAGCTCATTTGCATCTTAGCAGAAGTGATGCACCTTTAAAAAAAAGAGCAAACATGGCTTCTATGAGCACTGAGGAGATATTACTTCTCCTTTTGTCATGTCCTCAGCTACATGAATTATCATTTTGAGGGTGAATGCTTAATGCTGAAAGATTGTGCAATTTGCTGTAAAAATAGCCAAAAAAGCTGAAATTAGCAGGAAAGTATCTAAAACGTAGCCAAAAAAAAACAAAGAACAAAGAACATGTTTGCTGAATTAAGCTGTAAGAAGCGGAAATTATAACATAAAGATGGCTTTAGCTTAAAAAAAATCTGAAATTAGCTAAAAATAGCTGTATGAACTTAGGTTGCAGAAAAAAGCTGAAATGAGCAGAAATCAGCTGAAAAAGAATAAAACCTAAAATACCAAGAMGTTTATAGCAAAAGAACTGAAAAGAGCCACCGAAAAGGCGGAAAAAGCTAAAACTATCCTGAAAATTGCTGAAGGGAGCTAAAATTAACATAAATAAGTTAAAAATAGCACCAGAATAAAGGTGAAGAGTACAGTAAATATTTATAAACATTATGGAAGGTGATGCTGAAACAGATTTATTCATTTTCTATGGGAACAAATATCTAAAATGGCTAAAATAACAAAAATCATAGCTGGAATGTCCTGAAGCAGCTGAACCTTTTGATGCATAAATTGTTAAAATAGCACAAAAAWTGTGGAACAAGATACATRCCAAAAGATCTACGGAAGAAAAAATGGATAGCATTCACACAAATGTGAAAACAGAGAACAAATGAGAAAGCTACTTTAAGAAAGAAACAGAAGCTCRGTGTTGGTATAGAAACAGATGTAAAAGAAGCCAAGTCTTAGAAGCCCCATCTGAAGCTCTCAGCTGTAACATCAATCAGTTGACACATTACCTCTTTAACTTAATGCTTTTGTAAGATAGCATTTCTTGGTGTCACATGAGTAAGCTGTGAAAATAGATCACTGTGGCACAAATCTCCCCATGAGAGGTCCATTGATCAGATTAAAATGCTGTGAGGGAAAGTGCATCTTTACCCAAACCTATTCGTAAGGATATTTGTTTTATGCTTTGCAGAAATTACTGATATTTATCTTATTTTATGTACCTTGAATGATGTGTTTTGAATGCTCTCACAAACACATGTGGAGGACTGCATTGGATTATCAGCATTTTAAACAGCTCCATGTATCATCCTGTGAGTATAGATAAGCATCTGTTGGAGGCACACTGGAACTCCTAGTGTTTCACAGTCAAAAAGAATCTTGTGGGTGTTTTTAAATCATTTTTTTATATAGAAATAGTTACGTAAGGATATCCTTCCTACATAGAAAAGAGGAAGATGTAAAGTAAGCACAGTCATCCTTTTTTGGACTCGAGCTGATTTCCGCAGTGTAATGCAAAATCAGAACTGCTCCGTGTCCCATTTTCTGTCAGCTTCATCTAAATATTTGTGATGTTGCCGGATGACAAGGGGATAAAACCGGCAGGGGAGGCTCAAAATAGAGCACTGTGAAAACAAAAGTAACACACACTGAGCTTTTGCAGATGCTATCGTTGCATGTTTAATCAATGAGTGGATGGTGGAAGCCTCGTATAAACAACAAATATGCATATCAGATAAAAGTAGGCTGTAATTTCATCGTCCCCCCCACCGCCCCACTGCTTTTATCAGACCTTCACACCAGTTATTCTGGTTATTTCGGCACATGCCAAGACAGTTTTGATGTAGATTATTTGAAGTTTTGTCTCCTCCCACGTGGAAAACAGAGCATTGGCTGCAGATTTTTTTTTGTTTTTTTGATCACCCATCTCTGCCAAATGTGACAAATCTCAGGATRACTCTGTGTTTAATGGAGGGACCGCTGCTGGGGTAAGCTATACCAGTAATTAGTGTCTACATTATTAAATGACTTTTGGGTGCAATCAGTATGATGAAACATTTCAGAGAGAATGAATCATTCCCCAAGAGAACAATACTCCACATTTAGCTCTCTCGGTGAAGCGGAGTGACATAGAACATCTTCTAATTCTGGCTCTTCTTATAAAAGACTTCATTCAAGTGAAACCATTTGATTTGAAAACTCCCAGCATACACCTGTGATCTAGTTTGAACTATTTTATGCATTTAGAAGATTTATTTGGACTAAAGCAGTTGAAYAATAATTCCCAAAATATCTCCCAAGAACATATCAATTTCCGACAGTTTGTAAAAATGTATTTGAGTGATTTGTGATATATTTTGCTGACAATATAAGTAYACACACTCATAYACGCTTTGGCAAAAACATTTCTGGTCCACCCTCATTTTTAGCCATAGGCAAAAATTAAGGCCGAAAATCTTTGAGAAGCTGGATTTATTTGTTAGACATTTGCAAACGATACAAATAGTTTGAGTGTTTTTTTTTACTCCTTTTAGTACCTTTATTTTTTCCTTCTTAACCCCAGAGACAATCGATCTTCGTGGAGCACATCAGCTCAGGTGGAAGGAGGGAGGGGAGGTTTCCACTTCACAAAACACACTCAAAGACATCATGTATCTCTCTGCGTGATGATGTAACTTGTTCAAAATCAAATCATTCTAAGATCCAGATCCCCTCTAAGAGCCATTCGTCCCACCTCTATTATTTATTTAACAAAATTTGAAACTGTTTAAAATGCTAAATTAAAACAGCTGTTTTATTTTTTTTTAATTATTAACCTCAATTTATAGATGCCCATGAATTTTTGTTCTTTGACAGTTTAGTTTAGATTAATTTTAATTTTATTCACGCCTTCTACCTTTTTATTTTTATTTTTTCTGTTTCTCCACTGCCTGGTCCTGATTACTAAGCACACCTGTTCCTTGTTTTGTCATTACAAATGTTTTATTTGCCTTTTGTGAGAGCTTATAGTTAGTTCTTGGTCGCAGCTTATTTCAGTTGAAGCAGTTTGATTTTATTTAGATTCATAACCTGATTCCTGCTGGAATTCCCTGCCTACTTATCCACATTGACAGCATTTCACCTTCCCAGCTTATTCTAGATCATTTTATTACCACTGGACGGGCAATGAAGTTGTGTTGAAAATTTTTAATTTGTTCTGTTACAAATGTCACTCAGTTTTTTCAGCTCTCATATAGTGCTTAGATAGGTGGCAGAGAAGAATTGAGATCTTTTRGGCTGCTCTCTCCCCGAAATTCATCTTGGTAATGCCTCCTTACAACGTCCTCTTCTTGCCACCTGTCATGAGTCTGCCTCCAGCTGATGTCTTACCATTTTTATATTTCTAGCTTTCACCAGTGAATCAGATAACAGACCCTCAATTAAAAGAAGCCAACTCACTCCTCTGCTGCACAACCACATATTCCCTCTGAATGATAAGGAAACAATTAAACAACTAAGGCGTACTTGGTTATTTGCATATTTAATTATCTGATTTCTCTCTAAATTGTGTGAAATCTGCAAACCTTTTTTTAAAATTTTGCTTTGTCCGTGTGTTTTATGTGTAAGAACTAGGGCTGTGAAATTAATCGAGTTAACTCTGATTAATTTTAGTGCTGCATGGGCATATTAAAAGTTTTAATCGTGATAAATCACAATTAAAATTTACAATCACTTCACTTTGGCTGAATATGTAGGTTTTTATATTGTAATGCACTCAGTGCATGCCAGGTCATATTTGTAAATGAGAAGTGGTTCTCAAACAGTTTACCTGGTTAAATAAAGGTTAAATAAATAAAATATATAAAAAACTCCATTTGTAACACATTATGTTCATATTATTTGTCTTCTCATGGCTTATTTTATTTTATTTATTTATGTTTTGCTGACAACTGTGACCTCAGTATCTATCTTTCATTCCTCATGTAGTGCTCATTGGGAATGAAAATCCTTGAGTTCTTGATTTAACCTCATTATTCTGCACAAAATTTAACTGACTCAAATATGTTTGGAGCATTTCTAGGTCCTGTTTTATTGTCAAAAAATCATGTCTAAGCATCAATTTTGTTTTCTAAATAAAAACATTAAAAACTAATTATAACTCAAGTAATTTATTTTATCAATATGCAATAGAAATGTATATTAAATTTAAGATTAATCATGATTAATTCACAGCTACTTTGGGATTAATCAGATTAAAAACATTAATCATTTGACAGCCCTAGTAAGAACGTTTTATCTTCAGTAGTGGATCAGTCAGTTTGCTGGTGTTCAACCAAGCCAAGAACTGCCAAATGTGGGGAAAATAAAAATAAAAAAGCTTATGAGGAGTATAAACTGACATCACAAGCCAGGGACAGAATGTCTTACCTCGGTTACATCAGTTACAGTAATATATGTGTGGGAGTGAAGGTTTTTCTTTTTTTCTTGACTCTCCTAAAAGGTCCCCCCTATTTTATTGGACAAGCAGTTTTCTGACTTCACCCCTGACATCACTCCCATCATTCTCGCTGCACACACCAACAACTATGAAATTATCAAGCTCCTGGTGCAGAAAGGTGTGTCTATGCCACAGCCGCATGAGGTGAGCAAAGCACATTATCTCAGAGTAATGATGTACTTTCTTTGCATCCAATGATAAACATATATGTGGTTTATTATGTTTAAATGCACATAAATTAAAAAGTCATGATACATTATGTATTATGAAATGTTTAAGTATTATATGCAGATGTACTCAGCTGATATAATAAATTCAGGATGAGCCCGGACCCAGATCCCCCGTCTGAACACAGGGAGGCCTCATTAAAATGTGCCCATGCTTTGTTTGATGTTGCAGGTGCGCTGCAACTGTGTCGAGTGTGTGTCCAGCTCAGACGTGGACAGCTTGCGGCACTCGCGCTCTCGCCTCAACATCTACAAAGCGCTGTCGAGCCCCTCGCTAATTGCGCTCTCCAGCGAGGACCCCTTCCTCACCGCATTCAGGCTCAGCTGGGAGCTGCAGGAGCTCAGCAAGGTGACGACGACAGAGACACTAGCTGCTAAATAGAGATTTCACTGACCATGTAAACTGTGTTTTATTGATTGTCTATTCTTTTAGGATGAGGCAGATTTTTACAGATGAATTCAAATTGAGGGAATAWATGATAAATGTTGCTTGATTAGAAAATATATAATTTTACTTTATGCRTTAAAAGTATCAAAAACTGCTTGCTCGTTTTCAGCTAAAGTATCATAGAACCTCAAGGATCATAATTCTTCAGCAAGRTTCATTTAAAAAATAAATGTTACATTGTCAAGTTTAATAATCCAGATTTACAAAAGCAAGCTCATTCCACCTTGATCATAACAAAAATAAAAATAGGAGTTGGTAAGCAGTGGCATCAGGCAAGCAGCTACAGTAAAAACAGGTTTAATTAATGTGTTTACAATTTTATATGATTTAAAGAAAGAATAAAAGGATTATTTTCTTATTGAAAATAAGCCACCATCAAAGTTTAATCTATGTTTTTAATCAGAGCTATTAATTAAAATA
>NW_013952419.1:2874156-2878849 GCF_001266775.1 Austrofundulus limnaeus
CCTAATTAGAGCCCTTAGGGCCTGCACATGCTCAGTCAGAAGCCGAACATTAACGCACAGTTGTAGTTGTTTGAAGTTCATTTTTGCACATAAAGACATAAAAAACCCTCTGATATCCATCGCTATTTTGTCCACAATTCCGTCCCAGTTAAAGCTCCACAAGTTCCTCCGTACAAAATGTTGTATCTCCATCCATGAGTTTTTAGTAATTTGACTATCTTTTATAAAGGTTTGCTTCCGGGTACAACAGTCGCAATCTGGAAGCAAATAGTAGAAGCAAAAATGCAGCGTTGGAGTGTTTTCAGCATAAACAAACACTCCCACAAACTTCTGACCAATCACACAGTAAGTTCTTATGTGGAGGGTGAAAGGTTCTCCCGATGAGTTGAGACAAGATGAACGACTCGAAGCGGCAAATAAAATGGCATTTTTTGTCATGCAACTGCAATGATGAGAGACTTTTGCCATTAACGACTGGAGTCAGTTGTCTGTTAGCGAAATATCTCATGAACCCCTATGTGACCCAAATCAAGATGGCAGCACAACCAAGTGAACTTAGGAAAAACGACTATAACTCTGTCAGTTTTATAGATATTGAGCTAAATTTGGTGTGGTAGTTATTGAGAGCCACTCAGAATACTGAGCATGATCACACAATATCACATGAAATTTACAAGATTTAACCAAAAATGCCCTTTCACAGCATGAAAGGTGGCGTCCTATGCGCATTCATTCAAGAAGAGCTGTTTCCACTTTCCACGTTTCTTCCAGGTGGAGAATGAGTTTAAATCTGAGTACGAGGAGCTTTCTCAGCAGTGTAAACAATTCGCCAAGGACCTCCTGGACCAGACGAGGAGCTCCAGAGAGCTCGAGATGATCCTCAACTACAGAGACGATGTCAACCTGTTGGAAGAGGAAGGCAACAACGACCTCGCAAGGCTCAAACTGGCAATCAAGTACCATCAAAAAGAGGTACAGTTAATGAGCAACGCTGATCATCTTAAGAAATGAACCTTGACGTTTGTATTTACCCATTTAGAGAAAAGGCAGAGCTGATGAGTGGATGCTGCGTGCAAATCTGATGCAGCAATTATATCACCGTTAGTTTATGCTCTAGGGAGAAAAACAAGATGCGGCAGAAATGGATGCTTGTTGGTACTGTTATCATTTTTACGATGGGCACACACACACTGAGTTACACCTGCCCYTTATTTCACCTCCATAACTGTGTTACTCTGCAATATTCTATTTGCAGGCTTTTAAATTGTGCAATAAGAGACCATATCCTATTTGTTATTTTTTCCTTGGTTTGCCTTATTATGCTTGATGATACTTTGAGTCCTGCATGCCCCCTGGCAGCATTCACCTTATGCTGTTTCAGGAACACTGCCAAAACCAAAACCTCAGCCRCATCGAGCCAAGGTGTTACTGCCARCTGTAATGRTGTCAGATTAGCATCTCATTTAAGATCCTCATACTGTATGTTGAGTTTCACCTGATTTTTGTTGCCTGCTTTAGGTTTTGGCTGCATAAACGGCAAACAGGCATAAAAAACCTAAACTAACTGGTCTTGTTTGAGGTCTTCTGCCTCAAAAATGACCATAGATTTACAGCCAACTTGCTTTTTTTTTGGTCTAAATAAAGTCAGACATCAGAGAAAAACAGCATGGGGGGTGGGCTTCATGATGATCTGTCAAGTTCGATTTAAAACAAGTACAGCACATCTGCTTATAAACCTGGCAGGCAGAAATATGGAAATGATGTGTGTGGGGAAAAATTAAAATAACACCTTTGTTTGCTTTGCTGTTTGAAGCCAGCAGAAAAACAGGACCACACACTTTATTTTACATTAATTTAAYACGAAAATAAATTGGCCTCTGACAGCCATTTTGGATAGAAATCTTTTTAGATCATACAAAAGATTACCTGCTCTTATCTTCGATTTACCTACCTYTTATTTAAATTCAAAACTACAGGAAAACCAAGTCACAATATTACTAAACCAGAAGCTTAAATGAGACATATCATGCTTTTAAATCCTTGTTTTTCACATTTAAATCATTCATTTACTGTTTAAATAGAGTGGAAATGCGATGCTTTGGTCTGAATTTCTCGTTATTGTAACTCCACAATCCTCTCTTTCACCCCTTTTCTGAGAGGTGGCTCGTTTTGATGCTGTCTCTTTAAATCCAAACGAGRGGCTTCACACCCCGCCCCTTCATCTTCCATAGCAGTTCATTCTAGATTAATAGAGGGGTTTATGACTATAGAGTAGCACAGAAACTTTTTTTTTACAAATAAATAAAAGATGAAGGAGGAGATTGAAGACAACCAAATTGTAGTTGGTAAGTCTGGACCTTATTCAGCAGTTCTGTAGCGTAATAGTTCAGAAAACATAATGGAGAATAGGTAAACTTGAACGGGTTAAAAAATATGACCCAAACCGAATATAAAGATATCTAAATTTTACTTTTCTGCACTCCGAGTGACTCCAAGTACACAACAAAATGAATTTAACAACTAGAAAAGTGGATTTTGCATGATATGTCCCCTTTAAAACTAAAGTAAATGGACTAAGTTACTATCAGTAATGACGTGTCCTTAAATATGTCATCAGCATGAAACACTGCAGCAAATCTGGGATTCAGGCCACTTAGACCAGTGTAAACTCCTCAACAACTTGTTTTAATTCTAAACAATATGAGTATTTTTGTTTTTATGCAGCAAGCACACATTATTAGTGCCTTCCTCCTTCCTCTCAAACCACTTAAGCTTCAAAATACGTGTCTGCTCCAAACCCCGAGTCCTGACCAGCAGAGGTGCAACACAAACCCCTGGCTGGTTGCAGCAGATGTTCACCCTCGAGTCTGGTTTAGCTGAAATTCTCTTCCTGTCAAAAATGAGTTCTTCTCTCTCTCTCTCTCTCTCTCTCTCTCTCTCTCTCTCTCTCTCTCTCTCTCTCTCTCTCTGCTGTTGCTCACCACCCAATACTTAGACAAAGAGACTGAATTAAAGATGGATTCTATAATGGTTAATTCACAGAAAGTGGCAGCACTCAATTGGACTTTAATTTAATTGAGTTAGGTTATGTAGATGGAGTTAATTGGATAAAAATGTACTGTAGTTAATTAATTCATTTAAATCTTGTTCAGTGAAACTATGAAATTAGGCTTCAGCTTAAGTACCGTCCTTGTATGAGGTGACTTTACATGATGTAGCATGTATAAGTCAATTACAGGGTTAAACATGTTAATACCCCAGTTATTTACACCTTTGTTGTGTTTTTACTGGAGTCACAGGTTAATTGCTTAGTGCTGTGTGTATATAAGAAAATGCTCCCACGATGCCCTTTAAGAGCCACAGTTCCTCTAGGTTTAATGGATGATAAAAGAAACACAGTTTTCAATGCACTTACAAAGAAACGGTGTGGCTTCGGGCTAAAGAAAGTAGTTAAATAGATATTCTAGTGCAAAAAAATCAGTGGAACTTAATGGCATAGCAAAAAATATAAATAAACAAATAAATAAAACCTAAAAAAAAGAAAGAAAAAATTATGAAGAAGCAAACCCTTTACTCCCAGGAGCAACTTATGTTTCATTTAACCGTCTTTCGCTTCGAGCGCCGTCTGACAGTCAGAGCAGCTGCTCCTCTGGAGGAGTCTCAATTTATGGCAGTGCTGTTTCTGTCCAGTTGCTTTGCATCATTAACACACGCTGGCAGATGAGTATTTTCAGAAAGATGGTGAAAATGGACATGATGATGGACAGTCTGTCTCTGGCACAAGCTGTAAACAAACACCTTTTTTTGGTTCCTGGGGCTCAGTTGTACCTCCAAGGATCTTCTATCTCCTCAGCTGTGTTTTAATTATCCAGAAGATGTGCCAATACACCCTGCTGCTGCTGCATCCTGTCATTAACATCTTTCCACTGGGAACAATCCACCTTTTTTAAATTAGCAAACATTATCTGAGAAATTATCTCAGAAAAGACCATTTTGTTGTTGTCGTTGCCTCGCATAAAGATGAACAATAAAGTTGTCTGAGTATGAATGTGTCTGTAAGCAAAACTTTTCATGACCAACTGCAGAGAGTTTAATGTATGTCTACCACTGGTGAATTTTGGGTGAGACCAGGGGTGTCACTAGGTTTTAAGGACAAGGGGGGCTTAGCCCCCAGGAGACGCACAGAATTTTTGTATACTAATATATATATATATATATATGCGTGGATTGGATAATGGCTCACCAAAGAGGATCTCTATCTTAAACGGCAAATTAAAGGGAAACTGATTTATGATCATACGTTTTAGTTAATAATGAAATATTAAATGGTTATTTATTCTGACCACATCATATTGAATTTTTGTAAAAATAAATTAATTAATTAAATTAAAAAAATTACACCAAAATAATTTAGGGGGGCTTTAAGATATTTTAGGGGGCCTGGAGCCCTCTAACATAGGCCTAGTGACGCCACTGGGTGAGACTATGAAGAGCTGTTTGTCTCATTTGTCTATGTGTCCCTGTGATGGATTTGTGACCTGTCCATCATCGCACACAGTGACTGCTGGAGATAGACACCAGAAAGTGGATGGATAATCTTATCACAATTTGATTTTTTATGCTCTAAATGATTCCAAGTCAGTTTAGACTTCAGTTGCTACTTTAATAAATAAATAAATAAATAAATAAATAA
>NW_013952419.1:2879044-2881888 GCF_001266775.1 Austrofundulus limnaeus
CCTAAAGCACTAACTTAAATATTTAGGTCCCCAAATTCTAAAGCACTAATGCACTGAAAGTTTTAGCAAAAGCTACTTCTAAAGCACTAAAATAACCCAGTCAACCCATGAACATTCTTCAACAGACAACATAAATCACATATTGTCATGTTGCTCTCTTTGTACTTATTATTGACATTCCACATATTTGGGTTCATATATTGTCAATAAATTGTCACCTAGTGGATAAGTGACACACATGAACAAAATGTATGACAGCTTTCACCACCAGCTGTTAACATTAACATTGTTCAACATTTATAGACCTCAGTTAGTGCTTCTAAATGTAGCCTGTAAATTTAGCAAGTGCTAATCCACTAATAAATTCTAAAATTAGCAAAAGCCCTAAAGCACTTATCAGGAAATTAGTTCCACCATTAGTGCTTTAGGGGAACTGTGCCCACCACTGTATATAATAGTGAAGATAAATTTGAAACATGTTTTTTGAAGTGTTTATTGCATTGTTGTTTTAGCTCAAACATACACTCCTCAGCACATACAATAATAGCTATTCTGTTAGCATCAAGTGAGAAGGTGCTGCATCTTGTCTGCTAGTTTRTCTTGTTCCCAACACAATTGTGATTCCAACTTTGATTTTTATTGATAGATTTGAAAAAAGAGCTAAGGGGGAAACAAACATTTTAATAATGATCCTAACCAGTGTTGTTTAAGTTGCTCATGCCTTTTTGACCTTGGTGGAGAAAGCTATCTTTGAGTGCTGTCATTACAAATGATGAATATTCATCATCTAAAGTAATTTTCCTTTATATCGAGCACTCTGTGCACTCTACATTATGAGACACATTTTTAAAGTCAAGCAGAAAATTATGCACATAGATTTTTATCCCACACGCATTGACAGATAAAAACGTCACAGGTTCCTGTCTCTTTCCTGAAAATATTTTGATAGAGAGAACACTAGAGGCTAGCTATTGGTTAACTGAGATTTAAATTAGTGGGGAAAACTCTTTATACCTCATGAGCAAATGTGTGTGTGTTTTTAAGTTACTCCTCGCGCATTTCAAGAGGGAAAACTCAAGACGTCCCAAAGCTTTGAATTACATTTTATCAGCACAAAATTGCAACCCAAGTCAGAAATTGGAGATGAGCTAAAAAAAGATTTTTGTTTTGCTGCTGTCTCCTAAAAAGGAATGAATCAGTGCGTAAACTCCTCCGACCACCCAGTGTCCCTCAGCTCCAACACATGCAGACACACAAAAACATTTATATTTATTCTTAGTGCCTTTGATGATCAATCTTTACAGCAAACTGGGGGTTCAGAGGGTTAGGAGGACACTTAGTCGGCCTTAAAAGGCTCGTTTGTGTTTTTTACAGAGCTTTTTCCTTTTTTTATTTTGTTATTCGGGGAATTTAATCTGCAGTTTGATCCCCACTCCTATCTGCAGTTTTGCAGATAAACACTCAAGCCTTTATAATTGGTATCACACTCGGCCTGAATATGAGCTGTTGTTTTTCTTTTTTCTTTTAATTTTGCTTGTTTTTTCATGATGCAGGATGTTTATAAGTGTATCAGTGAGTCAAGAGAAGGCTGTGTTTAACCCTGAAAATAAAGGACCACTATTTGTTTTACCCATGCTGTATGTAATGTATTGCACATGCTTGTTTACCATTTCATACTTTTTCTTAACATATTTTAGTGTTTTGTTGCTCCACTGCCGCTGTGCTTCCACAGTTTTAAAAGGCAGATATCTCTGCAGGTTTCCTGATCTCACACACCACTCGATGCTTTGTTGCAGCAGGAGGCCGTAGCCGATGAATGTTAACAGTAACACATAAAAATTAAAGTAATTGTCGCTTTCCTGTAGGTTTTTGCATTGGATTACTTTTATTTTTATAGATGCATTTGCATAAAGGTCCAAAATAAAAGTCCACTTTGTAATGTTTGTAATGATCAGAGATGCCAAAAGAGAACGATGAGGATTCATGTTGCCACCTTGTGATGTTTCATCAAAACTGCAATTTAGATTTCAACATATTTTATTATTATCCAGTGAGTGGAAGTTCAATGCCAGCAATAAAAGTTGCCTCCTTTTTTTTTCTTTTCTGGCACTGGTTACCCACTAGGGTATGTATAATACTCAGTTCCAAGTTAATATAAATTCTAATTGTATTGGCTCACTATGCATTTTTACAAAATACTCACAGAAGTGAATTTTCATTTAATAATGAACATTAGCTGTTTACTATTTAAAAATTGTAGCTCCTTGGGATTTACTTTAGCTTCTGTTAAGCTAATTTTACCTACTACCTACATAGAWATTTCAATCTTTGTTTTGCTAATTTTAATCTCTTTTATGTTCCTTGTAGCCTCTTTTTTTTATTGATTTAGCCTCTGTCCTGCTTGTTTCAACTTTAACAACTTWTTTAATAGCTTCTTCAAAAAAATTCAGCAATTATTCAGCATGCAGAAATCACATTGCATTTTCTCTGATAATGCAATCTTGCTTGTTTAGTTTCTCACATAATCAGAAGTAGTGATTTACAAAGATGTTTAGGTCAAACTGGGGTCACAAAATGAATAGAAAATTGTCAAAGAGCTGAAAAGAAACTATGATCAAGGCTAAAAAAAATATGAGGGCAGTTTTTTCAGGAAAATATAATAAAGTTTTGCATTGTGTCTTCTGTAACTGTGGAAGATTGAATAAATCTTACATGTTTTCAAAAAATTTATTCTCAGAGGTTCAACGATTCAAGGCTAAARCAGTTCAGAAACCAGTTTATGGAGTCTGTCACTGTTTCATAAATTTATGAAAAAATTGGGGGAAGAAATGTTGACCTGACTGC
>NW_013952419.1:2884605-2901239 GCF_001266775.1 Austrofundulus limnaeus
TAATAATACCCATCCATCCATCCATTTTCTGTACACGCTTCTTCCTTTTCAGGGTTGCGTGGTAATAATAATATGTAAGTGCAAAAGTGGTTCTCAGTTTTTATTTTACTTTTTCTCTTTATCAGTTTTCTTAAGACACAGAGGGCACTAAAATTACATTATTTTAAACTTATAAGGTTATCCTCAAAATATATAAAAATATGAAATGGGCTCCTTTTCTTTATATTTATTTCTTTAAACAAATTAAACCTTCTTACTTTATCCATGTTCATTTTTTATTCAAGGGACTAATTCCATCTTCAGTTCATTCTTCACATGCCCATCTCACGTTTTGTACCATTATTGTATCTGAACTCCAAGTATATAGCGATGCTGCTTCATACCCCAACAGATAGGGGTCTGTGGTTCCCATGGAAACAAAGCTGCGAGGTGGTGAATTGGTACCCACTGAGGCAGGTCATCATTTTGATATAAGAACTCAGCAGGATATTTCACAACAATGTGCACATCAATGTAAATGTGTTTACAAAGGCTTGCTCCCTCGTGATTTTTGGAAACATTCACACAAAATATGTTTTTTTTTGTTTATTTTGTTTTTGCATAAATGTAATGTTTATATAATCTTTGAATAATTATTATTTGTCGTAAGGGCTGCTAAAGCTTGAAGTTATGAAGAAACAATCCATTAAATCAAATCTAGACTTCATAATTTAAAAAGAAAACACAAGAAAAATAAAGCAAAGCTTTATTTTAACACAGAGCTATGGACATTTTCAGCTGCTTCAACTTCTCTTGAAGAGAAACAACATTGTCGTGTTCTCTCAAACACATCTATGAAACACGCAGTGCAGCCATCTGAAAACACATCCCTCCTGTTTCCTGACAGCTTGCCTGTTTTCTGTGAGGTACCATTTTTTGCATCAAGACTGCCCATATCAATTTAATTCTAAAGAACCAACTTTCCAAAATTTTAACACCACCGACACATCCCACTCTTTTATTTCTTTTCCTTGAGTTTTAGATGGCTTCTGGTGCCAGTTTTGGTTATTCATCATTTGTGCATCAAAGSCTAATAAAAAGAAAAACAACCTTATGCAGAGAAGGGAATTAGGCTTCGGTTTTATCTTGAAACTAGAAGCACTCTGAGAGTGCGAACCTCCACCAAAGGAGAGATGGAAACACTTTTGCCGAATAAGTTCTGACGTAGAGAACATTTAAGCAGGTAGTATTCATGGGATTTCATTCCAGTGGAATTCAATGTAAAAAAAAAAAMCTCAGACTCGTCACCCAACGTTATTCATCCACAAACTGGTCCCGGATTAAGCTCCTAAGTTTTCATCAGCCAGATTCCATCGTGTAAAACCTCATTTTAAATCGTGTTTTATCCCCCTTTATGGGTTTTTAATGGTTTGACTTTCTAAACTGCTGCTTCCTGGTAAAATCGTCTCAGCGTCTGAGCGCTTTTAGCACAAACAAACACTTCTGACAAATCACACAATAAAGTTCTCATGTGGAGGGGGTACCTGGCATGGTTGATCAGCTGTTCCCGCTGTTCGGTACCAGCTTTGGCTCTGCTACAGCTGGACCCTCCCCCGCTGTCAGCTTCTTCTTAGTTATTCCCGTAACGTGAAGAGAATCACATATCTTTTTCTATGTCTCCAGACAGCATGTAACGTCATCAATACTGGTTGATAACAGAACAATCACAACTTTCCCGATGGTAGGCATCCTGGGAGGTGTAGTCCCAGCGACTTTGCAACTTCTGCTTCCTTTTTTCTACAGGCATGTGTCTGATGTCGTGACACTTTGCGTAGCCTGTCTGATTCAGTTGAATTAAAAGAAAAATTCCTGTATCCGTATTGTGATCCGGAACATCACCAAAATTTAAAGGTGTGTTCCTTGGGCCAGTACACACATGTGGTAAAAATGTCATGACAATCCGTCCTCATGTTTTTACGTAATTTTGTCCACAGACAGACAGATTGACAGACAGAATGAGAGACAGACATACACRACCAAAAACCTTACCTCCTCCCCTTGGCGGAGGTAATAAAGCATAAAAGCTATATCAAGAATAAAGATTTAGCATTCCTTAAAGAAACGTATTATGCATGAGTTTTTGACTAAAATCATTCAATCGCCTGTTTTGGTCAAACTATGAAAATAAATAAAACAATCAGTCTGTAATATTGTGAAATGTCACACTCAAAGTGAAACTGAATGAAGTGTAGGCATTTTTTGTTTTCTGATGGGCAATTGACTGTGGCAGCCATCTTGAATAGGATTGACTCTAATAGGTTATCAGTTGTAGATCAATGTTACTCATCAATTACTGCAGGTTTAAATGAATAAAACCAAATTAAAACCATTTTCTTTCTTCTCTTACTTGTTTTAGTTTGTCGCTCAACCAAACTGCCAGCAGCTTCTGGCATCCAGGTGGTACGACGAGTTTCCGGGTTGGAGGCGGCGTCACTGGGCGGGAAAATTCATCACCTGCATCTTCATCGGCCTCCTCTACCCCATGTTCGCCCTCTGCTACCTCATCGCGCCTAAAAGCCGCTACGGCCTCTTCATCCGCAAGCCGTTCATCAAGTTCATCTGCCACACGGCTTCCTACCTGACCTTTCTGTTCCTGCTGCTTCTCGCCTCCCAGCACATTGTCACCACGGAACAGGACAGGCAGGACAGGCAGGGCCCCGCACCGACCACCGTGGAGTGGATGATACTGCCATGGGTGCTGGGTGAGTAAAACAGCTGTCAAATAGGCCCGGCAGGAAATATCTGYAGTCCTGATGGAAGAAGACGTTAATTAACTCATTAATTAGCCTTAAAACAGGGATGTCAAACTCATTTTCACATAGGGCCTCATGAGCATTATGGTTGCCCTCTAAAGGCCAGTTGTAATTAGCTTTTGACGTTTTGTGTTTAACTTTGACTAAACATGAAATGTTACATTCAGCACCGCTAACAATCAATGACTGCACTTTATGTGGTATTTTCCTGCACAGAAACAGCATTTTAACACATCCTCTTCCAAACACTGAAAAGAACTACATGCACAACGGACTAAATGTGAAATAAATAATACACAAATACTGTTAAGGGTAAAAGTAAAAGAGTTTTACTCACTGTTAAGTTGCGGTGAGTAGCTGYCATCTTGAACTCTGAACTCTCTTTCCGACATGGGATTCCCACTGGAGGGGAGTTACRGTTTAAATTTACAACTTGTACTGTAAGTAAGAAATTCCCACTTCCCAATACAACTGGGCTGCAGCAAAAGTTGCTGGCAAAAATACATTAAAATGGAGATTTTGCATGGCCACCTGCACCAGCCCAWTTGGATGTTATCGGTCCATTAAATAGATGTTATTAGCRGTTATCACTCCCATAGAATGGCTTCAGACTGTCCCAACAGTGGCCCCTAGTGGGTAACCAGTGCCATGTTGGAATGCAACAAACTACTACCGCCGGAATCCGGTGTACTTTATTGTAGCCCATGTCATTTTCTCTAAAATTAACCTTAGTGGCTTTATGCCTCATATTGACCAGATTGCATAAAAAAAACCTTAGTGGTTTTATGCCTCATATTAACCAGATTACATAAAAAAAACCTTAGTGGTTTTATGCCTCATATTAACCAAATTGCATAAAAACCTTAGATTACATAAAAAAAAACCTTAGTGTTTTTATGCATGGACTTGCGACCTGTCCAGGGTGTACCCCGCCCCTSGCACTGTGACTGCTGGATGTGGGCACCAGTGACCCACACAACCCTGAAAAAGAAGAAGCGTGTACAGAAAATGGATGGATGGAAGTTACAGAAGTTTAAAATCATTTGCCAAACCAAGAAAACAAAGTGCTTTAATTCCTTATTTCAGTGCAAAATATAAAATAGAAAAAAAATCTATATACTTGTACATACTGTATGTTCAAATCTACATAGATAAGAATCCCAGCTATAAAAATGAGTCACTAGAGAGTTTTTCCATATTTATGCTTTTGTTCTATAGGATTCATCTGGGCAGAGATTAAGCAAATGTGGGACGGTGGTTTCCAAGATTACGTTCATGACTGGTGGAACCTGATGGACTTTGTCATGAACTCACTATACCTGGCCACTATATCTCTCAAGATTGTAGCCTACACTAAGGTAATAATTTGTCTCTGAAAAGACAGGAAAATAAAYACCTAAATGTGTTTTCACTACATTTGTCCCTTATTCTTTTCTTCATTCAGTACAACGGCACCAAGCCCAGGAACCAGTGGGAAATGTGGCACCCTACTTTAGTTGCTGAGGCAGTGTTTGCCATAGCAAACATYTTCAGCTCCCTGCGCCTCATCTCACTCTTCACAGCCAACTCTCATCTGGGGCCGCTGCAGATCTCACTCGGGCGAATGCTGCTGGACATCCTGAAGTTCCTCTTCATTTACTGTCTGGTAAAGTCACAAAAGGCGTTCAGAAGTGGGAATGMAAACACGGCAGTGTTTAACGGTCGACATGCTTTTGTCGTTCTCCAGGTTCTGTTGGCTTTTGCTAACGGGCTGAACCAGCTGTACTTTTACTACGAAACAAAGGCTGCAGATGAGAGAGGGAAGTGCAAGGGCATCCGCTGTGTCGAGCAGAATAACGCCTTCTCCACGTGAGTTTATCTTGAGTGCTCGCGTGGAGTAAATGTGTGATGCTGTGAAAATGAGTGTGAAAGTGTCTTCATGTACTGTTACTGGTGGGAAAATGTGTGAAAGCTCCTAGAATGATTACTGTTGTTAAGACAAATTAATACTCTAGTATCAGTTTTTGAATGTGTGCAAAATTTTTCTTTCGTTTTTCTTCTAAATGATGGCCCACCAGTGACTGTAATAAAATGAAAGGCAGCAGATGATAAGGACTGAAAGGTCTTTTGATTTTAAATTTGCAATGTCATTATAATTATTCTTACAAGTATTCATTTTTTTAGGTTATTTGAGACCCTACAATCTCTTTTCTGGTCAATCTTTGGACTGATCAGCCTGTACGTGACCAACGTGGATCCAGACCACCAGTTCACTGAATTTATCGGCGCCACCATGTTTGGCACGTACAACGTCATTTCATTGGTGGTGCTCCTCAACATGCTTATAGCCATGATGAACAACTCCTACCAGCACATTGCTGTAAGCACGTATCAGTAACATCACACGCAACCAGCCCTAAACGTTAATGCAGGACACACGGGTCATGTTTTTTGCGATCTGATTTCAGGACCACGCAGACATCGAGTGGAAGTTTGCCAGGACAAAGCTGTGGATGAGTTACTTTGAGGAAGGGGCCACTCTTCCAGCCCCTTTCAACATTATCCCCAGCCCCAAATCCTTCTGGTACCTCATATGTTGGATCAAGAGACAAGTGTGTAAGAGGACACGATCCAAACGCCCAGAAAGTTTTGGAACTCTTGGAGTAAGTTGAACGTCCATCCATATTTAGAAAGAGGCGACTCAGGTTTGTTTGGAAGATAAAAATTATAATTTACAATTCATAGAAAAGGCTGGATTATGTTGTCATCCTAATCACTCACATCTCTATCATATGAATCAGGATTGATGTTAATCTGGTACAAGAAACATTGGGCCTCATGCAAGAACGTACGAAGGGTTCGTACGAACATGTCACGTCAGATTCAACAAACTCTTCTGTCTTCAGGAAAAGTGTGTAAATGAGCTACGTAAATTCCACCTGTTCGTATCCAGCTGCTCGTGCACGCGAGAGGAGATTAGCATAATTACCACCCCAAAAACACCATATAAGGATATGTTTCCTACCTCAGATACAAGGAAGTGTCCATTCATGAAAATGACAGCAAAAATTAAAAAGAACTTTACGAGTTCAGAGATTGAAGTCCGTCTGTCAGAGATCCAGAAAAGAAAATCTGTCATTTTTAGCAGCTCAGCTGTGGAAAGGAGCCGCTAAAAATATAAACAACTGTGTTAAATAATTTTCATTTATTCAGATGCCACACCGTCGCGCACCGTACCCCGCCCCCGCGATCTCGAGTGGTCTCAGTTGCGGTTTTGAAATAAGCGTTTTAAAATGTTTTCAAATTATGTCTGGCACTTTGGTGAAAATCCAGGACTYGCTGGAGGGATTAGGTATCCCCTCTGGCCAAGGAATGTCTCGGAGTCCCCCAGGACATGGAGGGTGTTGCTGGGGATAGCGGGGWCTCTCTGCTGCTGCCCCGTGACCTGATCCAGATAAGCTGGCCGGACGGACAATTTATATTGTTAGTCTAAATTATTACATTTAAAATTATAACTCTAATTCAAGCAGAATAGCCTATTGTCAAGATAATTATAGAGTGTAGTTTATTTTCAACTCAAAATATCTTCAAACTAATGAAATATAAAGTTATTAGGGAGGACAATCTGTCTGATAACAGCAGACTGACTACTTGTAAAATATACGACAGGTCTGGACCACTCGTGAATTTTGTTTGTATCTGAAAAAAATCTTAAAATACGAAAACATTGGTGAATGCCACAAATTCTCCTAAATCACTCGTAYGCACAACTTAAGAACAAATCTGTGAGTACGAACGGTTCTTGCATGAGGCCCATTCATTTTTTGTACTAATCTCCTGTGATTTTCCAATTTAACTTGGCTTTTTTGTATGTCCCTGTAGAGGCGAGCAGCAGAGAATGTGAGGATAAACCATCAGTATCAGGTAAGACCAGCGTCACACTACAAGCAAATCATGCCGATTTTTGCCCTTCCGACAATCTTAAGGAAGCCCAGATTATCGTGATGACTCTAAAGATAATCATAGCAGATCATCCCGCCGTGGGTGGTGAGTCGTCTTGGAAGGATGTCGGGACCACTCCGACCACAAATCGCGAATATTCAACATGTTTTATTTTTTGGCCTGATATCACAGGGTGTATAGTGTTCACCCGAGCTCTCAGCCTGTTGAATGAGATGTGTAGCCAATCAGAAAGCGAGGTGACGTAAACAAAGAACTGTCATGACTCACCAGAAAGTCTGCTGGATGTTAAAAGTCCTGTGGAATTATTTTTCTTCTGGTAAAAATAGTCCACAAACGATCAACATTGTTTCTTCCTCATTGAAAATGTTTATTTACTCTGAACTCRCGTCTCTCTGGAGGTCACGTGAGATTTTTCCTCGGGCATCTGAATTMTCGTGAGATTTCAGGAAGTCTCACGTGATTTAATATCTGACATCTGAATGATGAATGAAATAYMTTTTCRTGTGTGGTGTGTTGTCTCTTGCCRTGTGACTGTACACCACAMACTAGGACCAAACCAGKTATATCCATGATTTTTTATCCTCTCGTGTGGGCTCTATCAGTCTTTGAAAATCGGCCATCTGGTTTAAAATGTTGTAGTGTGACTCAGCCTTAAGCAATCTCATTAAAGAAAACAAAAGGCCTTTTTAGTGCAGCATTGCCGCTGATGTGTTTCCACGAAACAGACTCTTCTGTTGCTACATTTCCTATTTCAGTCTAAAWCCAAAGCTTTGGCACAGTCACATACAACAGACAGAACAATTACTGTCAGCGGGACATTAGTGATCATTCTCAGCAGAAGACTTTTTTTTTTATTTGTTCACCTCCACAGGGGCTCATTGTAGCATTCTTTTCATATAAAATGCTGCAACAAGATGTAGCTACAAAAATGTTTTCCTCTGTTTGTTTGGCATCGTTATCTCTTTGCTGAGTGCCTGTGATGTTTGAGCTAAAGTGACACTTTCACCATGTTCAAAAATATTTTTGGTCTATTTTTACTGCTGTAGGAGGTTTTAAGGAACCTGGTGAAACGTTACGTGGCTGCGATGATCAGAGATGCCAAGACAGAGGAAGGCCTGACTGAAGACAACTTCAAGGTAGAATCAGGTCACGCAGAGAATAAATAACATAAAACAGAAGTATTTATATTAACAGTACGCTGCATGACTGCCTACTCCAATAGGGACAAAAATAGTAATCATTCCACTGAAGAGTCAAAAAATAACTTTTATAAATATTTTTTATCATTGTTTTTCAGATTCACAGCTTTGCTGATTTGCTTCATTCTCTGCTCTAAGTTTTCTTCATTGCATCAGCTGTTTTCATAATGAACTGATTAGCATGAAGCTAAATATAGTCAACAACTAATTATCTGGTTTACATGGAAGTTATACCCACACATAATCATGCAGACCTATTTCTAAAAGACATTTTTTTTAGTACCTGAAGCTTTCTGATCTCTATTTGTTGAAAGAGCAATCAKAAGAGAAACTATGTTCCAATGAACATTTCTATGATCAAGTATTAAATCCAGTGAACTGAAAGAGAAACAGATTTTATTTCTTGTTTTTGTTCTTATCGAGTACCTAAAAAGTGCCTTCCAAATTTGCACAAAAGCAACAGAGCTTTATTTTCTCATTGATGTCTGTGTTTTGACTTTTCCTCAAAAGCATGATCTATAATAGGAATGGATTGATATTTGCTGTATTAAATAGACAGATTGTACTTTATAATAACCACATCTTATTTAGACTTACTTAATTATTAATAAATGGCTAGTTAGTATTGAAACCCTCACTATTAAGGATGATTAATACTTAATAAGCTATAAATTAACATATTTATAATGATTTATCCATAAAGGCAAATAACTTCTAAAACCAACATACTCATTGTTTATATCTGCTTAATAACTCATAAATTAACTATTCTAAATACTGCGTGTATATGTAGTAAATGCTCATATAAATGTACTTTCACACCATGTGTTAGACGTGTATTAATGTTTAGAGAACATTTAAATTGATAAGTTGGGGGTAGTTAGTTAAATATTTTTGTGAACTTTTCTAAAATGAAAACTATTTATGACATTCTAAGTACGTATATGTTAATGCAAAACACTAAAGGTCCACATCTTCTTTTCAGTTGTGGAAATCCGAGCAAAATCATAGTCAATTCAGACATTCTCTAACCATTAATACGTGTATAACACATGGTGTGAAAGTACATTTATATGAACATTTACTTACATATACACACAGTATATAAATAGTTAAATATGTGTATGTTGGTTTTGTAAGTAGGCTTTGTGGGTAAAGCATTAATAATGTGTTAATTTGGCTTATTAAGTATGAATCATCCTTAATAACGAGGTTTTCATGTGTAACTAACCATTTATTCATGATAAAGTAGGACTAAATAAGATGTAGTTATTATTAACTCCTACCAATAAATGTATCTATTGTAGATATTGATGGAACTGAGTTTTCTGCAATAAATGAATATTATTATTATTATACAATATTGGTTATTTTCATCAAAGATGACTTTTACTTTGCTCTCACAGGAGCTGAAGCAGGATATCTCCAGTTTTCGTTACGAGGTGATGGGCATGATGAAGGCAGGGAAGCCTGCTCTACAGGCTGCCAAGGCCAGCTGCAGCTCTGTGGAATCCAGTCTCGCTTACCCCAACGCCTCGCTCAAGCTCTCCTCCTGCCCTCTGAGCAGCCAGACRAAAAGCAAACTCAACCGTTTCAAGATGACCACGTCCATTCTCAAGCAGAGCGGCTCCTCGTCTTCACTGAGGCCCCCAGAATCGTCCAACGGTCTTCCTAATGGACTCGTGGTCTCGGATGAGAGCTGCTGCGAAACATCAAGCCAGTGCAGGGACCCCTCCACAGATCTTAGTGACTTTGGTTTGTACCAGAAACACCACTGGAGCAGCAAGGAAGCTGCATCGGGCTCAGGAGAGATTTTAAGAGAGATGTACTCTTTGTCAGAGGAAGCAGGGGAGTCGGAGAGCTCAGGCGCAGAAGAGCAGAGCAAAGAGGTGACGGCTCGAGCAAATGTCGAGAAAGAACTCCCGGGGAATAAATTAATAGAAGAATCCCCAGAAAACACAAAAGAGACTAATRTCAATCACAGCCTGGATGAATTTAGAGAAAAACAAACCACAGAAGAGGACAAAGACTCGCCTGGCTCTSCCTCTGACATGGATAGAAATCCATCAGGGTCACACAGAGATGAAGAAGATGTGAAAACCCATAATCAAAAGTGAAAGCTAAGTTATGCTGAACTGAGGACGAGAGACTGACAATCAGCAAGAGGCTCAAGAAAGGATCTTTTCTACAGGGAGTCTAACTTTTTCTGTCATTACTAAATAATCAGCTTTGTTCTTYAGAGCAGCTTTTAGTTTAGGTGATTTAAATCAGCAGAGGAAATGCAGCAAAGGTGACTGAGGTTTCGTGTGTGCGTCACAAGGATTACCGCTGGGATAAAATCGTTTCATCTTATCTCTTCCTTACAGAAGATTAAGAAAAATAATTGTTTCCTGAAAAGTGATGATTCTTTTTTTAGCCTTGTCTCTCCTTATCTGACATGTGCATTTTGTGTTCAACTGATCCTGCTGCTTGCCCTCTCCTTGATCAATCTCTACCTCTTTTTTTCCCATTTTCACCCCCCCCCCACCCATCCTTAATCTCACTAGAGCAATAGACGTGTCGTTTTGAACCTGATTTTCTGCCTTACACTGTCTGTTATTGCACTTTACACGACTTAAACTGGCATTCTGTCTCCCTTCCTAGCAAAAACTCTGTCAATGTTTCTCTATGCAAAAATCTTGTATCACCCTCACAAGGCCGACTGTACATTTGGCTCTGACAGTTTTCTTCTTCTAGTGGAGCATGACCAACTTTGGGGAGATGCAGAAAAATGAACATAGCTTACCAGCCGTTTAAATCAACACCTATTTCATGTTTTAACACTCCAGCAGTAAAGGTAACTTAATATATTGGTTAGATTTGTGGTTCCTAAGATGTACTGTTAGCTTAAATGAATGGAACTCAATAAAAAAGACAACAAACTATGAACTTTTTCAAATGTTTTGCTTTGTTTTTGTTTGTTTCATTTTTTTACCAGCTTTTTTTCTTAATACAGCCTTTAGAGTCAAATTATTGATAGGATGAACTCCCTGATACATTAAACGACACAAACAGCCCAAAATATCAACAAATTCACACTCTGTCCTTAGAATTTTTTGGACTAAAATGACTGAATGCAGGGTTGGAAAGGCTTACAACACTAACACATGACTAATGTTTTTATTTCTTACTCACAGTATGGATAGCTCAAAATACACGTGACACAGCTCCAGATGTTGCACAACCTGTCAGTCACAACCTGCTCAGTATAYGTTGAGGATGACTCTCATCTACTATCACGCTCAGTTTAAGCTCAATATCTGGAACATCAGTATAGATGTACATCAAATTATCTAATTTTTTCACCAATTAATGTGATATTTTGCTAACAGAACACATGCACACACATACGTAAGTGTAAAAGCAATCTTGCTTGCCTTTCAGCTTCATGCAGCAGACCTTAACTAGGAAATATGTCTCATTTAATCATCTGTTTTTTTGGTTCATACACCTCCTGTGTGTTTTACTCATATTACTGCTGTTTTACTGAAAATCACCAAATTTAAAAGCCAAAGAATTTTAGAAAGATCTTGGGACGAATATAGCTCAGATCAGGTCACATTAGGCTTGACAGTCTACAGATAAGCACCACTACTTTTTTACATTTCATGAAGATACGATAATATAATGATTTTTCAGCCATCACTGTGACACTGCTGTGTTACATTTTTCGATAATCATATCTAATATATGTGAGACTGAACTGTCACTGCAAATAGGATATGCATACAGAGACTGAAATGCATGACTTTTTTGTATTTATTTCACCAGACATGGTTAAAAATACAACTGGTTCAATCCTTTCACATTTAATAATGTCAATATCACTGACAAACCAGCTGACTGTATCCATCCATTCATCCATCCATCCATTTTCTTCCGCCTATCCAGAGTCGGGTTGCGGGGGCAGCAGCTTCAGAAGGGAGGCCCAGACCTCCCTCTCCCCAGCCACTTCTTCCAGCTCCTCCGGGGGAACTCCAAGGYGTTCCCAGGCCAGCCGAGAAACATAGTCCCTCCAGCGTGTCCTGGGTCTTCCTCGGGGCCTCCTCCTGGTGGGACGTGCCCGGAACACCTCACCAGGGAGGCGTCCAGGAGGCATCCTTACCAGATGCCCGAGCCACCTCAACTGGCTCCTCTCGACGTGGAGGAGCAGCGGCTCTACTCTGAGTCCCTCCCGGACGACCGAGCTTCTCACCCTATCTCTAAGGGAGAGCCCAGCCACTCTGCGGAGGAAACCCATTTCGGCCGCTTGTATCAGGGACCTCGTTCATTCGGTCATGACCCAAAGCTCATGACCATAGATGAGGGTAGGAACGTAGATCGACCGGTAAATCGAGAGCTTCGCTTTTTGACTCAGCTCTCTCTTCACCACGACGGACCGGTACAGCGCCCGCTTTACAGCAGACGCTGCACCAATCCGCCTGTCGATCTCCTGCTCTCTTGTTTCCCCATTCGTGAACAAGATCCCCAGATACTTGAACTCCTCCACTTGAGACAGGACGACCCCCCTGACCCGGAGAAGGCACTCTAACCTTTTCCGGCTCAAGACCATGGCCTCGGATTTGGAGGCACTGAGCCTCATCCCGGCCGCTTCGCACTCGGCCACGAACCGCTCCAGCGAGAGCTGCAGATCACATTCCGATGAAGCCAACAGGACCACATCATCCGCAAAAAGCAGAGATGCGATCCTAAGGCCACCAAAACGGATCCCCTCAACACCTCGGCTGCGCCTAGAAATTCTGTCCATGAAAGTAATGAACAGAATCGGTGACAAAGGGCAGCCTTGGCTGAGTCCAACTCTCACTGGAAACGAGCCCGACTTACTACCGGCAATGCGAACCAGACTCTGACACCGGTCGTACAAGGACCTGAAAGCCCGTATTAAAGGGCCCGGTACCCCATACTCCCGGAGAACCCCCCACAAGGCCCCACTTGGGACACGGTCAAACACCTTCTCCAGGTCCACAAAACACATGTAGACCGGTTGGGCGAACTCCCATGCACCCTCCAGGACCCTGCTGAGGGTGTAGAGCTGGTCCAGTGTTCCACGACCAGGACGAAAACCACACTGCTCTTCCTGAATCCGAGGTTCGACTATCCGACGGACCCTCCTCTCCAGGACCCCTGAATAGACCTTACCAGGGAGGCTTAAGAGTGTGACCCCCCTGTAATGGGAGCACACACTCCAGTCCCCCTTTTTAAACAGGGGGACCGGAGGGTGTGTAAAGTGCTATCTTATTAAACAGTCATACAGTCGCATATTATCCATAGGAGAAAAATATTCGAGGAAAAAATCTAAAAAAAAAATTTAAAAAAAATAATCGAAAATCCTGTGTTTTATTTTGTCCAATTTTAACCCTTTTAAAAATTCTAAACTGGAACATTTCCACAGTCACAAAACGAGCTAAATGTGCGACTGTTTCACTTGCAACTTCAGTACATGTCCCTCCACATCAGGTGACAGACGGCATTGAACTCTCTCTCTCTCTCTCTCCTCTTGTCAAAAACAGTGGAGGAATTTGTTGCCATTGTAACTCAGAAAATAGATGCAGAGCTTATTACAAGCATGATGCAGGCAATCCTGTCATGTGATTTTTAGCCATTCCTGTATGTTTCCATATATGCCACAGCCTTTTTTCTGCTTGAACTTAATCAAACAGGTAAAATTATTAAACTAAACTTGAATCCCATTAATAAAGATGTACTTATAAACTACAAATATACTCACTCACATATTTATTTAAAGAAACACACTAACATCATTTTAAAAAGGGAGAAAAAATAGAAAGTATGTTCTAAACTACAGATGAATTATTAAACAGCAGCGAATATGAACACTCAGAGCCTCACATTCAGAAAATACTTTAGCTTCAGGGTTTATTGAAAAAATGAATAGCGAGCGAGCTCTGCCAGATTATTTTAAATAAAGTGTAATGTTTTGTAAAACAGGTAACAAAAATCCATGAAAAACATTAGTAATTTTCCAAAAATTGATACTTTCTGTCATGTGCTTATAGTATTGAAATGCACTGACAGGTTTTGCCCACTAGAGGGAGATGTCATATCATCATCATCCATCATTTTCTATACCCGTTTCTTCCTTCCAGGGTCGCGGGGGTCACTGGTGCCCATGTCCAGCAGTCACAGTGCGAGGGGCGGGGTACAACCCTGGACAGGTCGTAAGTCCATCACAAAATAAAACAAATAAATAAAAAAATAAAAAATAAAAAATAGATAAGTGAATTCACCAATGAGAATTTCTCTCTTTCTAAAGCTAAAGTTAACAAAAATGTGTACAAAAAGATATGATTTTTTTATTATCAAAACAAAGCATACTGTTAATAAACTAGAATTCAATAAATCCCATATAGTATCAAATGTAAGTCTAATTTTAAAAATTGCTCTCTAGAAAATGTCACCCTTTATTGCTTTATTATTATTATTATTTTTTTTTTTTATTGTTGTTGTTGTTATTTAGCCTGATCCCAACACTATAATCAGTGTCCCTTTTCATCACTTAACAATATTCTAAACCAGGGATGGGCAACTGGCAGCTCCTGGGCCATATATGCAGAGTGACTGCAATGAGGCTCAACCCCCAACTTCCAAAAATAAATAAATAAATAAATAAATAAATAAATAAATAAATAAATAAATAAATAAATAAATAAAGCAGCTCGTAATAGTGGGTTCACAGATTTTCAAAGGCAAACCTACTGTACGTGCTCTGTCTGCTTAGTAACACTCTCTGCCATGAAGTTGCTATGTTGCACAAAGCTAAATGTGAGAAGTTTACTGAAATCACAAGTATCATGACTCCACTTCGCAGTAAGCTGAATATCTAATATTCACAGTTATAGACATTAGGACAATTATCTGTGACATCCATYTTAAACTGGTTTGACTAATCATCAACATAATTAAAAGCTTATCAGGTTTAAATGAAGCATCCAATGGTTACTATTTGTGAGTTTCAAAAAAATCTGCCCAGACACACAGACAGAATGATCCATCTATTGATTTATTTAATTTAATTGAATATCATGCATACGCCTGAGTCACCAAGAATGTAACTTTAGCTCTGTTTACGAGAAACCAAATAACTGCTGAGAACATGATTAACGAAAGWTTTAAAATAGAAAAAGATAGCTTTCATCAAACATATTAAAACCAGACAGCTGGCATCTGAACAACCCCAGACTGCAACATGTTTTCTAAACTTTCTTGGAGCTCTAAAAGTTGTAATTATTGCAAAAACAGGTAGATCTTAAACATATTCATTAGTGACATCTGTGCTTACAATGAATGTTTTTTGGTGAATGTGCTGTACAAATCTAAAATTTGAAGAAAACCTGCTCTTATTCATGCTTCGAGGCATGACAATGTCTGCTAAGTCTTTTTGTTTTGTTTTGTTTTGTTTTGTCTTCTGAAAAGCTGCAGCAGAATCTGCTTCAACGTGAGAGCGGGAGGCAGCTGCTGCAAAGGAAAAAAGAAAAAAAACTGGAACTGGGGTAAAAGCTGGCGTGATGAACGATGAACATGACAGCAGGGAGGATAAATAGAGAAGAGGATCATAAAGAAAGAATTAATGTGAAGAAAGAAACCGTTGGTGGAAATAATGAATCCAGTTTAGAAAAAAAGAAAAAAGGGAAAGAGGAGAACCCAAGCGGTGTATAATAGCAAATAAAAAAGACTCTTTCAATTGTAAAACTGCTTTACTCTGATTCATCCTCATAAATCTTTTCCTTTTGTTGTCGTATAAAACAGATCATTAACTTTAATTTAACCATTTCTAAATGTCTTTGGAACAGACTTTAAATGTGTGATTAACACCTTTAAATGCATATTTATTGTCTTCACAAACATTTAATCCAGTACGTCTGATTTGAAGTTATAACTTCTTTTAAAATAAAGTTCGAAGTCAAGCTGTCGTTTGAAAGTACGCGGTCTGGGTTTCAGGGTGTCCTCGGTGATCTGGGATGTGATGGTGGTCAAGACTAACATGTAAATTGGTGAGAAGCAGAGCAAGGAAGGTGGAGACATCGATCCTGCGCTGGAGCCAGAGCTGGAGGAAGGGTTGGATTTGAAAAGAAAGGATGTGTGTGGTTGAGAGCAGGACGTCATGGTATGGAAAAGGCAAGTGGCTGAGTGGAAGGGGAAGTGGGTGTGTTGGAGATGCAAGAATGTTGGTATAAAAGCTCTCCCTCCCATGTATGTCTTCCCATATCTTCTGTGTGGGGGTTACTTGGAAGGGGTGCAAGCTTGTGCATGTGTGTGTGTGCRYGTGTGTGTGTGTATGAGAGAGTGTTGGAAAAGCTAAAGTGTGTCATTGACCTTAACCTACAGAGGACTGATTACTTGTGCAGGATGGATCGGCTGCTGGTGGTCACTTCAGTGGTGGTGGCACTTTGTTTCCTAGAGWGCGTGGATTCTTCTGCTTATGACAAGATAGTTTCTCACAGCCGCATACGGGCCAGGAAAGAAGGGTAAGGGAGACAGATATGTCTAAAAAAAGTGTTTACAAGCAGATATTTGATGATTTTTCCCAAGGTAATCAAACAAAATGGGAATGATCACCAACAAGCTGGTGGATGTGTTTAAAAGGATTGAGGATGTCAGATGTTTAGGTTGTTTTTTATATAAAAATATTAAAAATAAATCT
>NW_013952419.1:2901543-2909556 GCF_001266775.1 Austrofundulus limnaeus
CTGTAGGAACTGGTACAAAAAAACCATCTGTGGCAAGAAAGCGTAAGTTTTTTATTTATTTATTTTATTTATTAAATTTTTTTTACCAAACCATCAAATGAATCAAACAAACTTTTTTCTACCCCATGTATTTTTTTTATTTGCACTGAGGAACAAACATCCAGCCAAGTTTCAGACCACACCCAACTGAAACACGTTAAGCAGATAAAGATGGCCATCAACAATCAATGTGCCTGCAGGGTCTGTTTAGGATCATGGAGAAGAACTTGATCTGCGCTTTTTGTGCTTTGACTTTCACACTCAGTTACTTGAACCTTTAGCTTTTTCTTTTTTTTCCCCAAAAATATTGTAGACCATACAACAATCCCAGTCTTTGTCTTCAATCCCTCCATCCTTTGTTTCAAGTCTGCGCTTGTTATATAACCTGCTGGCCAAGGCCTTGATCTATRCAAGCTGTATAATCTTTTTATATTCTGCTCAGTAATGTTTGATACTGAACTAAATTAAAGCTTTTTGTCAGTACGGATKTCTGGCTTACAGATTTTGACACTTCRCATAAGACTTGAATGTGTATTTATACACGGTAAGCATAGGGTTTTATTTGATTGTTGCAATCAAGCATTTGAGAGAGTTTTGTTACAGGAGTATACGAAGAGTTCTTGAAATAAAGAGTTTTAAATCCTTGCACCAAAATTATATGATGCTGGTTTTAAAAAAAGGTTACGATGAACCAAATGTCACGGGGCATTTTATTAATGAGTTTSAATGTGTGCAGTGGAAGAACAGAAAAGATCGGCACACCTGAACATTAATGCAGACAGGCTCACTGTTCCCAGCTGAAACACCTGCTAAGTGGTTAAGCCAGAAAGTGAAAAGAATGTTTAGAGAATGGATAGAAGTGCAATTATGTGGTTTAGCACAGTTAGTCTTTTTAAAGTCCAATACTATGACCTCATATTCAACTCAAAACACCCAGAGCACAGAAAGCAATCAAGATGAAATAATGGAAAGCTGGCGCTATTACATCTATCATAGGATTTCTTTGTTTTCTTTGTTTTTAAAGGAACAAATGCAACCACWTTTATATTTTCAATGTTTTCTTCTGCTAAAGCATGGTTAAAAAGACTGAATGAATGTAAACCTTTTTTTTATCCAACAAGTTCAGTCTATATTTTAAGACGCACTAAAACAACATGGTTTAGATGAGGTCTAGAACATAAATGTATAAGTGTTAGACAAAAATGTTACCACTTCATCTTGTTCAGACATTTCTGAGCAGCAGAAGAAGTAATCCACCCTCGCCTGCAGCTGTGCTTTTTGTCTTAGCTGGATTGGATGTTGATGAGTGATTACGAAAACATGTTTGAGCCCAAAGTGAGACTTTTTGTACCTTCCAGCGCTCACTACTGGCGCGGAGGATCAGCAGGTGTCTGGCGAGGTTTGAGAGGCTGGAAGTTAAAACGGTTTTATAGTTTTAAACAAAACTTACTTTGGGTTTGTGTGAAAGCATGTGGGGAAACTGCTGTTTATTTAATGATGTGTATAAAACAACCTGTTAAAACTGCCTGTTAATTTCACTCAGCATAATTTAGGTTGTTAAATAACCACAGTGTTTTTATACCTGGTTCATACAGAACATATTAGCCTATTCAAAMACGAAAATGTTTGTTTTGATTAAACCTACATTGTAACCTTCTGATTATATACCATTCCCATTCTGATGGTTTAATATCTTAGTTTACTTAAATAAGTTCAAGTAAACCATGTTCATGTGTATTTTTGTAATAGAAACAGCTTTCAGTGAGCACAACACTGAGGCTTAAAATTAAGTTTATATGTAGTTAAAATTATAAAATAATGTTCAATAAGAGGTATTTATTTACATGCAAATCAACTTCTATGTTTAAAAGAAAAAAATAATTCCAAAAAATAATACAAACCTTGAAGCAATTCTTATTACCTGCCTTGGAGTGTTAAAGTCCTCCTATGAGGGGAAGGCTCAGAGTTTTAGTTGTTTTGGTCAAACCTTATAAATGGCCTATTTGCAATCTTATGCAATCTTGCCAGATTTTGTGGATGTTAGCCAGAGCTGGCTCATGGCATAGGCAGCATAGGCAGCAGTTAAGGGCGCCGTCCATCCAGGGAATGTCAAAAATGGGGGTGAAAATATTTTTGTAACTTTTTTTTTACCAGTATAGAGATTGATTGATTGGTTTAGTCTGTAGAATAATCACAGGTTACTCAAGTTTTTAAAAGTAATTTGTTCTGTGGATTTCTCAGCATGTTTTCTCGCTACGTGAGATTATGCTGTGCAGAGGATATTTTGTGACAAAAGTATCATACAATGATATGATCGGCAAGTGATCCCTGATGTTAGTGTTGAGTGTGTTGAGGAAGACTCTCATCTTTAAATTCATCGTTGTTGTTGTTGACAAAAGCAGTGAGATGGCAGAAGCTGAGGACAGAACTCTGAGGTCATCAGGCAGAGACTTTTAAAGTTGAAAAGCCTCAGCTCCCCCCAGGCATTGCCAAAAAAGAAATTAAAGAAGCACAAGGGGATGTATGAAGGGCGTTCTTGTTGTGTCGAGGGGTGGATCTGGGAGTGGTTCAGATGCTGTTTTTCTCCCAAAATTTAATTAGTTCATAAGTCTACTGAGGTTGATTAGCTGTGGAAGCCATTTTGAAGAGAGCTGATATAAAAAAGGAATCATTTGTACATCCCATAAGTAACTTAAAGTTGTATTACAGTAAAACCCATCTAGAGGTTCATGAGACATTTTGGTTGCACGCAACACAAAAGTACACACACAGGCAAAAACAGAATCTTCATTTGGGGATGGGCGATAGAAAGGTCAAGAGACAGCACAGATATTGGAGGTGACAACCAACCGCTGTGAACTGTTACAGTTTTTATCCAGTGCCAAAACACCCCACATGATGCTTTTTTTTTGTATTCACCCCCACCGTGTTTTCTCATCTTCTCATCTGGAAACCACATTTCGCTGATGCCTGCTAGTTGTGAGCTGGCTTGTTCTGTCTCTGCTCTTTTCTGCATCTATTATCCTGTCAGAGAACAAGCCAAGGAACAGTGACTTCATACTTTGACTTCATACTTTAGTGACTGCCAGCAGTGGTGCAACGCTATTTATGTATTTTAGCATTGTAAAATAATTAGTGTCAAAACAGGGAGATGGTACCTCGATGCAAAACAAATGCAATTTCAAATATATGTAATTAGTGAGTTTTAACCTGAGCCTTTTAAGAAAATGAAGGAGGAAAGTGAGTGATGTTGCTTTCATATTCTTAAAGTTTCATGCCCTTACACAAAGCAATGCATCCAGCAGTTCTGTATTATACAAAAAGAGAGAGAGCATCAAACCTCAAAGCTGTGTAATAAGTGCTAAGTAAACCTCTCCAAACAAATCTCTTTAGTAAATATGCCGACAGCTCCAACTGGAATCTATAACGTGCGTGGGGTTGAACCCCAGCTAAATTGATTCAAGAGCTCGGCATCTGTTTCTCTGCTGACTCACTCCACTAGTTAGTTTGCATCTTCGAAGATCTGTGTGAACCGGTAGACCCCGGCGTCAGACTGCATGAGAACTAATTCTGCCTACACCACTGAGTCATAACTCACAGTATTGTTCTTCATAAGTGTAGCTCACAACTTACAATGAAGTCCAGCCCAAGTTCCTGAGAAACATCTAATTCTCCGAGGAGTGCTGGGTCAATGACATGCGTTCAGCCTGCTTAGTGTTACGAGGTTCTCTCAGTTTCCTGCCAGGATGTTTACTTCCTTTTATTTATTCCCAGATCTTTTATGAGGTGTCCCTTCCATTCATTAATCTAAATCCATGAAACGGATGCAAGGGGTTACCTTTGGACAAACACTTTGTTTTTCTTGGCCATCTCATTGGTGATAGGAATTGTGGCCAATAACAAGGGCGAATGGGGTCAGCAGACACTCCTAGCCTCTTTTTTTTGTTAGTAACGGAACAGAAAGCATATAATTTAAGTAATTTCTTTCTATCAGAGTGTGGGAGTTTTGTCCAGAAAAGCTGCTCATATGTTTTCAATGTCATGCTACTAACCAGAGATTTTGTTGCTGCAGGTCTTTTGTCTATTTTTTATCCTTTTTTATTCTATGACAAACTAAAAAAAAAAATTCACTTCATTTTGAAGTCATCCTGAAAAGGTGATTCCAGACTTTATTTCATCAGTAGGAGAGTTTGTGCTCTATTTTGCTGCAAAATTAYTTAATAATAGACTTTTAGATGTATTTTTTTAAATGTTTCTTACTTCATTACTTACCCACCTTCAACACATTGCCTACTTATGGACTGGATTTGGGGAAGGGGATCAGTTCTGTCCTGCAGGACGTAGTTTATTTGTTGGCCAGCTGCGGTCCAAGCAGTCGTCATCCTCTCGCAGCTCCAGAAGTTTTTTCTTTCTCTCAGCTGTCTTTTGTGCTCAGTTGACCTGCCTATTTTCTTTTGTTCTCTCAGCTTGCATTACAATCACATTTGATCATACTCTGCTTTATTTTTATTTACATTGATGCCAATATCTTTTTTTCCCTTTTTTAAATGACAATGCAGCTCTCCAACTGTAAGCACTTAAAAAAGCAGTGAGATTCTTCTTTGATTTCACATCAACATCTGGATTARATGTCTATGCTCATGTTGGATCAACCAGCCACCTAAAACACTCATAGATCTACTATGTTTTGCACTTTTTGACAGTATTGTCCTGTACGAATGCTGTCCTGGGTACATGAAGCTGGACGACATGAAAGGATGTCCTGCAGGTATGAAATTGCTCTCTGTAGCTTCCTTTCAAATCAACTTTTTTCTAGCTTTATTTCATGTTATAAATTCATCCCGCCTCAAAACAAAGACCCAGCRTGTTGCGTTGACTCATTCATGCATGTTTGAGAAATCCTTGAATCTCCTGTTAAAGMTGCTTAAACACTTCCTGGTACAAAGCACCGCCTATTTTTTTACAATGCTCCTCCCTGGAGCTCAGTCTGCAGCCGAGCTCCTCCCTTAGCACCCCTCCCCCGTGGCAATGTTGTGAAGGCGTGCTGGAATGGGAGTGTCTGAAGTGGTAGGAAGTTTTTTAAAAAGACAAAGGCCAATTTCAAGATGTTTAGCTATGATGCAAAGTCTAATTTATTTTTGATATATACAACAGTTTTATAACAAATGAAGGTAACATAGTTACTTGATTGTGGCAGAGATTGTGTTTGGAAAACACATTATACCTCACCTTAAAAAGTATTAATTCATTTTTCGTACATATTTCCTGCTCCTTATAGTGGCTCCCATTGACCATGTTTATGGTACGTTGGGGCTTCTAAAGGCTACAACCACACAGCGATATGCAGACATGTCGAAGCTGAGAGAGGAAATTGAAGGCAAAGGCTCCTTCACCATGTTTGCACCAAGTAATGATGCCTGGGATGCGCTGGACTTTGTGAGTAAACCTGGGGTTTGCACATGCATTAACTGTATATGACTAGACTAAAAGAAACTAACAGCACTCTCCGACAACGTGTCCGTAGACTGTACGGGCTAATCTGGAGGGCAACGTGAATGTTGAGATGTACAACTCGCTTCACTACCACATGGTGAACCACCGACTGCTGACCACTGACATGAAGAATGACATGACCTTCACTTCAATGTACAATGACCTTGGGCTTTACATCAACCACTATCCAAATGGGGTCAGTCCACATGCAGCACAATCAAATTCATGGTTTTTTACTGGTAGTACTGGGTTATATAAGCCTTTCTCTTCTGTTAAGGTTGTGACAGTGAACTGTGCCAGGATCATCAATGCTAACMATGTGGCCAAAAATGGTGTGGTGCATGTCATCGATCGAGTCATCAGCTCCGTGGGCAACACCATCAAGGACTACCTGGAAAATGATGAAGAACTCTCTACTTTTACTGTATGTAAAATCTTRTTTGAAAATAACTCACTTCAACATGATGAACTGTAGAAACCAGTGCGATCTGTACAATATCAARCATGTTTTCATTTGTTTTGTTCTCAGGATTCAGCATTCGCTTCTGGTGTGATGGATAGACTGGGGGAGCCTGGTCATTATACTTTGTTTGTTCCAACTAATAGAGCGTTTGACAAACTGAGCCCAGGCTACATGGAGAGTATCACTGAGAACGTGCCTGTTATTACAGGTATGTAGAAGAGCTGCTCTACTGAGAAAATAACTGAACAATTAAACATTATTTTTTATTATTTAAGTCCAAATTTATATCATTTTTACCAATTTATTTTCCTCAACTAAAGCAATAAAAACAATCCTATAAAAAATTCTGCCAGAATTTAGTAACTGCCAACAAAATGTGCATCAAAAGGAAAAATGTTTGCAAGATAGCCCAACAGTTTCTCACACTTGTAAGCTGTAAGTTATTTATGAAAATGATGAGTTTACTATTTGAATATTTTCTAATAAAAATCGCCAACGTTAAAATTAAGCTTAGATATCAAGTGTGCATATGTTTAACTTTACAGAGTTGCTGACAGGATTACAGACTCTCCATTTCTGCATAAAGCACAATTATTCTGCCAGGCTAAGCAACTTCCTCCCTTTTTTGCAGCTGGCCAATGTATAAATCACATTACTGTTACATACCAAAAGGCTTAGGTCATTATCCAGAACACACTTGCAAAGATTAAAATGTGTGCCAAATCCAGCTGATACAGTTAACTCCACAGAGGAGTCTGTTTTTTTATTGATGTTTTAGATCCACAGACAAGTCTTATCCACAACAGCTGTACAACTCAACATTTAGCTACAGCCATGTTTTACAGCTGGTGCACCACATTAAATCTCCACGAAATCCCTCAATGCATCGATCATCTTTCTGTGTCCAAACAAATTACATTAAAGTTAGCCAACTGTGCAGGATTGTCAAATGTCTTCAACAGAGTTTCTCAGTGTTTTTTATAACATTTACTTCTAAAATTGAATAAAGCAATATTTCAGACACATTTTGCTCATAAAGAAACGATGTCTAAATATGAGCGCCATCAAATGAAACAGTTTTCACTCAGTGTAGATCACTTCATTTTCATTTATAAGTCTTGCCTGTTCACAGATGTTGCACTGATAGTCAGGATAAGCCTTTTGACATTATTTGCAGAGTTACAATTTGTTCATTGAGCATGACGAAAGCCTCTTCAGTAAGACGCTTCCTACGGCAGCATAATGTCCCTTTGTCAAATTTTCCAAAAAGTTTTTTGATTAAACTTTTCAACAGACTCTAAAAGAGAGATGCTGTATATTTGCTACAATGGAGCTTTTGATTAATATGAATCACTGCACAAAAAATGATTCCATTTGATTTTTTTTCCCTTTTTTATTCAGAGAACTCCATGTCGCCTTTGCGGTACTTTTGCATGTCAGACAGGTCTAGACAAAGAAACGTTTTGAACTGTTTTTTTCAACAAAACTGTTTATATCCTCATACATACAGTGGAGTGCGAAAGATTGGGCAGACTTGTTAATTTTTCTGATATAGCTTTTTAAATCATTGATTGTTTGGATAAAAACATCAGTAAAACATATCACATAGGGGACAAACACAGTGATATATGAGAAGTGAAATGAAGTTTATATGATTCACAGAAAGTGTGCGATAATTAGTTAAACAAAATTAGGCAGGTGCATAAATTTGGGCACTGTTGTCATTTTATTGATTTCAAAACCTTTAGAACTAATTATTGGAACTTAAATTTGGTTTGGTAAGTTCAGTGACCCTTGACCTCCATTCACAGGTGACTCCAATTATGAGAAAGGGCATTTAAGGGGGACAATTGTAAGTTTTTATCCTCTTTGCATCTTCTCTGAAGAGTGGGAGCATGGAAGTCTCAAAACAACTTTCAAATGAGCTGAAAACAAAGATTGTTCACCATCATGGTTTAGGGGAAGGATACAGAAAGCTATCTCAGAGATTTCACCTTTCAGTCTCCACTGTGAGAAAC
>NW_013952419.1:2910034-2912121 GCF_001266775.1 Austrofundulus limnaeus
GACTGGGAATCTTGTTAAAGTTGAGGGACGCATGGATTCCAACCAGTATCAGCAGATTCTGGAGACCAATGTCCAGGAATCAGTGACAAAGCTGAAGCTGCGCCGGGGCTGCATCTTCCAACAAGACAACCAGCCTAAACACCTACTAAGGCATTCATGCAGAGGAAAAGGTAGAACGTTCTGGAATGGCCATCTCAGCCCCCAGACCTGAATATTATTGAAAATCTGTGGTGTCACTTAAAGAGAGCTGTCTGTGGTTGGAAACCATCAAACCTGAACGAACTAGAAATGTTTTGTAAAGACGAATGGTCTAAAATACTTTCAGCCACAATCCAGACTCTCATTAGAAGCTATAGGAAGCATTTCAAGGCTGTTATTTCTGTGAAAGGAGGATCTACTAAATATTGATTTAAGTGTTGTTTTGTTTTTTTTGTTTGTTTGTTTGGTGCCCAAATTTATGCACCTGCCTAATTTTGTTTAACCAATTATTGCACACTTTCTGTAAATCATTTATACTTAATTTCACTTCTCAAATATCACTGTTTGTCCCCTATATGACCTATTTGACTGTTTTTTATCCAATCAATGATTTATAAAGGTAAATCAGGAAAATTAACAAGGCTGCCTAAATTTTCACACCCCTCTGTAAAAAACAGATCATGCACATTTCTTACTTTTGTTAAATAATGATCTTGATGTTAAATCTTGGATGYAAACCTCCCAATCAACACATTGTTTCTGTTTCATCATTCTTCTTCACAACCTGACCAAACCCCTCAGCCTTGGTAAACAACCACTTGCTGAACAGTATCCAGTGCGCAGAAGCGATCATGTCAGGAACGCTGTATGAGACCCTAGAGGGCAGCAACATAGAGATCGGCTGTGATGGTGATAGTCTGACAGTCAATGGTGTCAAAATGGTGCTGAAGAAGGACATTGTGACTTCCAATGGTGTCATTCACCTCATAGACGAGGTGCTTCTTCCCAACGCAGGTAAAGCTATCTTGATTTTCTTTATTGTCTCTCAGTTATTTGATTCAAAGTTATTTCTTTGAACCTTATCGTGTTTGTTTGATTCACATCAGCCAAAGACGTCAAGGAACTGATGGGAGATTCTCAGAGCATGTTCAGCGACTTCATTGGTGAAATGGGTTTACTTTCTACTCTGAGTTCGGAGACACAGTACACCCTGCTGGCTCCTCTGAATGCTGCCTTCACACGTGAGTTTAAACTAAATTTTATGAACATAAAGAAAGCATGCAGGTGTGTTTGGACATTTACACGTACTCATTCTGGCACTAACTCTAATAAGGGCTGTCAAATAATTATTTTTTTATGCTGGTAAAGAGAAACTATACCAGCTCCTGTCAATTAAGATCACAAACAAGACAAAAACATGCCTCAACATCAAGCTAAATGACATTATTGAACAGCCAGCACCATTTTATAAAAGATTTAGGTAATTTCATGTAGATTTGAGCCTTTATGTGTAATTATGACCCTGGTGAAAATTCACAACAAATTAAAACTTGTTTGCACATTCTTAATTTTTGTTGTTTGTTCTAAACTTGTAATTTTTTAACTCAGAAAAATGTAAAAAAGAAATTAATGGTTTAAAGTCCCAAATCAAAAGGACATTTCCAGTTCAACACCTTCTTCACCCCATGTTGTTTTGATTCTGTAACATTTTGTGTGATTCTTAGGAGAGGTGATGTCAGACGAGGCTCTGCTGAGACTCACTTTGGAAAACCACATCTTAAAGCTGAAAGTCACTTTGAGTGAGCTTTACAACGGCCAGCTGCTGGAAACGATCTCTGGCAAAATGCTCAGAGTCTTCATCTATCGCAACGTGAGAACTGTTTGTGTAGTTTGTGACACATAAATAGAACAAATACAAATAAAGCTCAAAGACGGCAGCGAGCAGCCGGCTCCGTAGCTGTAAGAGCAAAACAATAATGTCAACAAAGGGCTTAAACCTCAGATTTCTGCTATAAACAAATGCATTAAAGCAGCTAATTAGTCCAGTTCTTGGCAGGGAATGTGTGTGTGTGTGTGTGTGTGTGTGTGTGTGTGTGTGTGTGTGTGTG
>NW_013952419.1:2912238-2915489 GCF_001266775.1 Austrofundulus limnaeus
GTGTGTGTGTGTGTGTGTGTGTGTGTGTGTGTGTGTGTGTCTGCTATGGCTGAGATGACAATCAGATGGGATTCATTTCTTCATCCAAACAATGTTTAGTTTGATTGATTGTGATCAAAGAGGACTGTGTGCATCAAATAAACTGTTTCCAGATTTGAAGACTGGTGTATTTTTAATGTATTTTATTTTATTTGACTGTTTTCAGGCTTTGTGCATAGAAAATGCATGTATGGTGCGTGGCAGTAAAGTAGGAAGCAATGGAGCCCTCCATCTTATGGGCTCCCTGATCCAGCCGGCTGAGAAAACCATCTATGAGCTCCTGACTGCTGATGGGCGCTTCAAGTAAATACTTCTTCTTTAAATCATTTTAATTAACTTTTATTAATGTTTACATACATGCTAGCTTTAATGAAAAAAATGTTATGTGTAAAAGGTACTATTGCAATGTTTAAAAGAAATAAGGTAAAGCAGTGTGTGGGATATTATGACTAATAATTAAAGAAATCATGCAATTTTCACACCATTAGATTTCATGGAGAATAAAATCATTTGCCATTTCTTTTCCTTGAACCAAAATGAGTTGAAATTACTTTTCTGAAAATTTCTGCATGTGCTTCATTATTTTCCAACAGCTCTATGTGCTCTGATTTAATTAACTTATTATTCTTGTTTATGCTTTATCCTATTTAAATAAATGTAGGATTTTTTTGTCACTGATGGAAGCAGCAGGCCTGGAGAATTTACTAAAACAAGAAGGCTCCTACACCATCTTTGCGCCAACTGATGATGCCTTTGATGGTCTTAGTGAGGAGGACTTAGATTTGCTTAAACGTGAGTACTTTATCAGCATCCAGCCATCCAGCTTTGAAGACTGTTTAGTTTGTTATTTGATCAAAGATGTTCACCATTGTTTTTAATCAGAATGATTTTTGTCTTTGGCAGATGACGAGAACGCGTTGAAAAATATTCTTCTCTACCACTTCAGCAATGGCATCTTCATCAATGGGGGATTAGAGCGAGGAGTTACCAATCTGCTTGAATCTTTGCAAGGCAAAAACCTGCAAGTTAAATCTGTACGTTTCATTTAAAATCATTTGTTACCCCAATTTTGATAAATTAAAAGTTTTACATAATTGTAAAACTTGATCAAGTTTACACATACTAAAATAAAAAAAATGTTAAACAGCTTCTTAAAGCATGAAAATTCATTGTGCTATAAGTATTGAAAAATCTATGAAACAATGCTACAGCTACAAGTGCGTTTTAGAAGATAAAAAAAGTGCAAAGTATTTTTAAATAGAAAGAAAATAATGAGTATTTTAAGAACTGGATTTTGACCAAGAGTTTTATTTTCTTTATACGCAACAGTTTTTAGTGTGCAATCAAACTTTATGGCCCACATGAAGTGGGAGGTGAACTAAGTTGTTGCAAACGTTCTTATTTGAACATTTGACTCAGAGCCATCATTTATTCTACTTTAAAGCTGGAAAATCTCCAGCAGAGTCTGAAAGGAAGCCAGAATTAATAAAAACCTGTTTTCCTGTCTCTTCCATCAACACCCACTTTTGGCATTTGCCCTCCATTTCTACCTCCCACCTAGTCCCTCTCTACCTTTCACTTGTTGCTTTCTGCTGTGCACTTCTTTAATCTTACTTTTGCCTCCTCCTTCCTTTTGCTATTGTGCTGCACTGTTATGGGTCAAGGTCAAGCAAAAAAGCCTGCAGAATGTTTTTGATGGACATAGGAAAGAGTCAGCAGATGAATGGGAGGAAAAAAGTATTTTGCCAAACCAGTTTGAAAAAAAAAAAACTTTCATCGTGCATTGTCATGTAATATGAAAACACAAGATAAATTAGCTGAATGTTTTGCTTTATAAATGATTCAACTCAAAACTAAGAAAACATGATCTACATTCTCAGTTAGTGATTTACATTTTCTCTTTCCACAGGTAAACAACTCAATCTATGTCAACTCAGTGGCTGTGGCAGACAATGACCTGATGGCTACAAATGGTGTGATCCATGTGGTGGAAAATGTGCTTTATCCTGCTGGTAGGAGCAGCATTTAGCCCACTTTACTGCATGTTGTAGTCTTATATAATAAGTAGTAATACGTATGTGATGCATGTTATTCACAGATCTACCTGTAGGCAGTCAAGACCTCCTGAAGCTGCTGGAGAAAATGATTAAAACCATCAAGTTTAAGGTACCTAAAAGGAAAATATACATGTATAGCTGTCTGAGGGCTAAAATATTCTGTTTTGCCTCCTAACTTCCATTTGGTTTTTCTTGTTATTCTCTAGTTTACTTCTGGATACAAATATGTTGARATCCCGCTCACCTTCATCAGTAAGTTACGATTTCATTATTGCAGATTGATGTGGTGCAGTTATTTTAGGCTGAAACTAACTAAAACCGATTTCATTACTTTCACAGAGACAACCATCACAACCACTCATTATGTTGAAGGTAAGACCTAAAACTAAKAAACATTCTGGGACATCATCCTTTAATTAAAATCTGGAGGTTCAAGCAAAGGTTTATATTGCGTGTTCAAATTGGCAAGCAACAATAAATACACGAGTGTCCAGGGTCCAGGTAAGAATTCATTCAAGTCCTGATTTGTTTTGGGACCCMTGGCCTGCAGGATAAATCATAGCTTTGTTAGTACTCATTAGCATGAGTGCTTTTAAAATCAATGTTATGTGGTGGACAGTAGGCATCTTAAATTGATGTTAATGATTTGGGGTGCACTTTACAAGTCCAAWACCATTTAATTTGTTTATTTTCAAGTTTCCAAGTTTGTCGGTGTATTATGTGAATGTCCAGTTTCTACTGTATGAAGCCATGAGGAATCTTGGAATAGCTTATCAGTTCCATCGGGGTGAGGTAATTAAGCAGTCAAAGTCAAAACCATGAAGACCTTTTAGATGCTGTTCATTCAGATGGACCAACTCTAGGTACACTTCCTCAAAAACAGAAGCAAGGTTTGACATATTAGGTTAAAACAGGAGAAAAAAATCCTTATAGTTAATTTGGCACATTTTAAAAAAACTGAGCTGTTATTCTGGAACTCCTAGTTTTTATATTTTAAGAGTTTGAAATCTGATGATGTGCATGGACAGGAATGCGAATGTTGCACTTGATGAAATTTTGACATGTATTCCCAGCAGTCTTACAAACTTATTTGTTTCCCAAGAACCCTGTTTTTCATCAAATACAGAACATGTTGGGGGGGGGGGGGGGGGGGGG
>NW_013952419.1:2915585-2917446 GCF_001266775.1 Austrofundulus limnaeus
ATTTGTCAGCTCTCCCAAATGCAAGTAAACTAAATAAGCATCATWTTATACCAATGTTTTTTTTACATTGTCAGACATGTATATCAGGTATATGCTCCTGAAACCTGTCTGACAACACTATTGTACCACTAAAGATACCCTGGTGCTCATTTGTGCTAGCTTTTTGCAAACTGAATCACAACCATTGTTGGTCTGCAAGTGTGCCAAAATATACCCAAATAGGATTATTCACTCTTGACACAAACTCTTTTGGTCATTTAGTGTATATACATTTTCTTTTTCAGTTTTACAAAATAGTTAAATTAATTCTTGAGAAAAAAATAATTAGCATTCTTTGGTTAACATTTCTTTCTGAACTAATAATTAATACCAGTTATTTCTTATTAGGTGGGGACACTGAAAGTAAAACAGTRACCAGAGTCATTGAAGGACAGCCATCTGTCATCAAGATGACCCGGGTTATTGAGGGACAACCGATCAAGACCAAGGTCACCAGAGTTATTGAGGGCCAACCAGCCAAGACCAAGGTTACCAGGGTTATTGAAGGGCAGCCGGCCAAGACCAAGGTTACCAGGGTTATTGAAGGACAGCCTGCCAAGACCATGCTTACAGAGGTTAATGAGGCGCAGCCGTCCATTGCCAAGGTAACAAGAGTCATTGAAGCAGAACCATCGATGTCAAAGGTGGTTGTTGAGGGTGAGTCTCCAGTGACCAAAGTGACAAGGGTCATTGAAGCAAAGCCTTCCTCGACTAAAGTAACCAGGGTCATCAGCCGAAAACCCACTGTCAGCAAGGTTACAAGAGTTATAAGCAGTAAGTTAAAAATAATTTTGGAAAATGGATGTATTTTGCGTATTGTAAACAATGCATAAGAAACTAGTTTAGGACTGACAATTGTTTTTTTGTTGCAAAAATGCTTTCTTAACAGCAAATCTCATACCATTGTAAACCCTGTTTATTTCCTGGTAAATGGTGCCAKATTTGTAAGAAAAATGCATTTGTGGTTTGAGCAGTAGATTTAAGTATGTGGGTTGCACCCATAAAAACTTTGCAAAACCTCTGCCAATTCTAAACAGCTTGTTATGCTGCTATAAGCATGGACCCTGCAACAGAGGTCAGTTGGTGTCAGCTCCAAACATAGCACATTTGACTGATCTTCATAGAGCCTGTGCCACAAGAACAACTTCAAGCTGGTGTTCAGCAAAACCAAGTTGCAGCACTGTCATCTCCAAATTGAAGGCCAATTTTAAAATAAYGGCCATGAAGTGAAAGTCCCAAGGACACGCCATTCTATCAGCATTTAAGATCCGTAGGCAGTCTTCTACAGAACCTGTAATGTGTGCAAGATGATACGGCCAAGAGTTCTTTATATGGACAATTCAGAAGAAACTGCACACAGCCAGTTTTCAGTMTCATAAGGCTACCAGACGTTCTGCCATGACATGCAACATGTGCACTGGAATCTGGYTATATGGATAAATGTTATATTAAATGATGAGTCCAGATTCTGCAAACATACAGACATAGGACACTACTCTGATTGTTGCACCGAATGGATAACGTTTGGTGGAGGCAGTGTAGTGGTGTGGGGCAATCAGTGGCAATCCTTCAACTTCACAGTTTAAAATTTAACTCTATCCTCTAAGATGACCCGGCTCACCCTCACAAAGTGGGGTTTATCAGAGTTTAGAAATGGAGAAAATGGCATAGCCCACCTGTGGTCCTGAACTCAACCCCATTGAAAACTTTTTAGATTTGCTTACAGGCATAGTGTGTAGGATTTTGTCGTCTTTTAGCCGAAATTGAGATAATCACTAGTGACAATAAAAAAAAAACATGTCTAATGATTGCAGACAAAGAC
>NW_013952419.1:2917896-2920228 GCF_001266775.1 Austrofundulus limnaeus
GGGGAGGACCAGGGAGGATGATTCAACCACTCAACTACTAGATGTCGCTGAAAACAACAAATCCTACACACTTTGCCTTTAAGAATGCTTTTTGTTCTAGAGTGGCCAACACAACCAAATTATCTGACTTGCCATCAAATGTTGGTTGAAGAATGGGATGTCATCATCCAGCAGTGTATGACCAAGCTGGGGACCAGCATGAGGTGAAGACTCTTGGCGGTTGTGACTGTGTATGGTTCTTCCACATGCTACTCAGGCCTGTGTTTGTTAAATTATTAAATTGTTAAATCGCCCATATGTTTTGTTTGACCTGGTTATAAACAACCCTAAGCAAGAGTTATTAGTAGACTATGTTGTTTGACAAACTCTGCTGTTCAACCCAAAAATGCATTTAATATAAGATTTCTTATCATGAAGCACGATTGCAACAAAAAATATGAATCAAACACAGACTTTTTATATTCTAAGTTTAGAAGTGAATCAATACGTTCATTGACAGTCTTTGTGTTTAGCAAAACTAAGGTTTATTTGTTAATCAAATGTTTTTAGGTGCAGCCGCAGATGGTGCAGAGAAAAAGAGGATAGAAACAGGTGAGTTTCTTTAAAAACTATTTTTGGAACAGCATTAAACTTTACGTTTTTCTATTGTCTTTAGGGTTTCCACTGCATAATTGAACATCATGTAATCAAAACCATATGTTGTATTTCTTTAGTTAAGTATCATAAAACAATTGTTTTATAGCTGACTTGTTTCTGTGCAGTTGTGCTTTTGTGTTTTCTTTTTGTATTGACAGTCATGTTGGAGGTCTGGTGTGGGTTGTATGCACTTGTCTGTCTTTCCAAGTGTAAGTTAGTATAACTGCCTTTCAACATTCTTCTCTTTTGTCCAACTGAAGGTGGAGCCACACACACCACAGGGAAAGAACCCCAGATCATTTCAGGTAAAATATCTGTATCTACAATTGTCTTTGAAAGTATTTTAGTTGTAAATCTTGATTTATTGCACAGATCTACCTTTGGGGCAAAATGATGTGTGTGGACATTCTGTATTTTGGATCTAAACATTATTTTTTGTTTAGGCCCAGATCTCTCAAAGTTCACCAACTTCCGTGATAACCCAACTCTGGTCAATGAAGAATCAGAGAGAATTACCAAACTCATTCAAGGTAAAAATGCAAAACTTGAAAATTACACATTTGGTTATGTACTTGTGTAACTAAATGTTTTACATTCTTTTAGCAGGAAGAGGTGGGTTTTCGGCTGCCAGGAGAGGTCCAAGTAAGAGTTTAAATAAAAGTCAAATCACGAATTGTTTGTAAATTCAGCTTCACCTTCTTCTGCTCTATTTCATTTCATATTTATCCTTGTTATCCCTGTTTGTCAGTATAATTTTTCACTGTCCCACAATCTAAAACTGATTTTTATTTTATAGTTCAAGTGAGGAGAAAAGTAAGGCTGGTTAGGCGTCAACAGAAGCCAAAGGAGTGAAGGCAAAAGGGAAAAGACTTGGAGCTCCCCATTGAGACTGACTGCGTCTCCAGTGCTCCTGGTTGAGTGCTGGTGAATAAAAAGGCTTTGGAGAAGTAGAGACTTATYCAAACAATCTAGTTATTTTATGTCTTAAAATCCTCTAAGCCACAATGTGTGAAATGCATGGTGTTTTATAGCTTTTGTAATTACAATAAAAGACCTTTCATGTAATTAATGTGTGGGGAAGGCAACTACAAAACTTTGTAACGGAATCAATTGGGACCAAAGTGTAAGACATCATTATCAAATTAGGTTTTTACAATGTGTCATTCTGCAAACAAATTTCCTAACAGACTTTTGTGTGATTTGTTCGGTGCTTGCATTCTGTGCAATTGATGCATTTGAAAAATAATGACAAAGGATGTTTTGCTAACATTATACTGTTCTAAATGTCTCTAAATTATCAAAAATCAAATTTTCTTGTTGTTGTTTTTGAAATCGTTTTAACTCTATACATTTTGTTTGCTGTTCAATGTCTGCTTGWCTCATGTACTGTATATATCTAACAAGAATTATCAATACTGTTTAAAGAGGTGCTAAATAAATGTGTAAATACAATCCATTCACTGTGTACAGAATTAGTTTTTTCCTCTTCTAAAGAACATACATTGATTTCATCTTTCTGTTGCTTTCAATATTTKAAAACAGATGCTCAATGAAATCATCAAAAAGCTGTAAAAGGTCTTGATCAGTCATTACACATTATTAGAAATAACTTTTGTTTTTTTGGTTTAAGAACATTTAAATTATCAATGGATTTAGTGGTACCCTGTCCTTTTTTGTAGGGAACACTGTCCTTATT
>NW_013952419.1:2921781-2924126 GCF_001266775.1 Austrofundulus limnaeus
ATCAATGCCATGGCAATGAGGCACAATTAAACCACGTTACATTTGTTTTGTCAGATCAAGAAAGTAAATTAGCTGCTATGATAATGATTTGATAAGCTATGATAATAATGGGCTAATTTTTAAAAATCTCAATGCTTGCACACTGCAGACCAAAATGAAAAATAAATTTTAAAGTAGAGATATTGACAGTTATTTTTTTGCAAAAAAGCAAGGTATGAGAAGGAAGAAGAGATTGAGAGTTGAGAAAGGAAGATAGAGAGACCAGGAGGGTCACATGTGAAGAAGCCCACTGAAAGTGCAACAGGTGAAAAAGAGGAGGAAAGTGATGTCAGCATAAGTGGTGAAGAAGAGACAATTTCAGAGTCAGAGAAAGGGAGAAAGAAGACAGTGCAGAGGAAACTGAAGGAGAGAAGGAAGGCACAGAATCAGAGAATCCAGTCTATATTCCAGCTGGACCACCTGGTATGTAGTACAAATATATTAGATGTTTCAATGAATAACACCTTACAAGTCTATAAGTGTGTTATGAATTTAGAAATTCCAGACTTAGTGCATATAGTCAATTCATATTCTAATTTTAGTTAACTAAAATAAAAATAGGTATGTATGTGTGTGTGTGTGTGTGTGTGTGTGTGTGTGTGTGTGTGTGTGTGTGTGTGTGTGTGTGTGTCTTTTGCTTATGTGTAACCCAAACCTTTTTAGAGCTTATAGTTTTCTATTGATGCAAACTGACATTTCTAAGGAATATTATGTAAAAGTGAGTCATATGTTCTGGGTAATGTCATTACTAGAAACTGCGCAATAAATACAAGTCAAAGAAAAAGGGTAAGGCTTTGGCAAACAGTAGTAACAACTTGAATAAATTTCTGTAACAATAAGTTCAGTAAGAAAATGATGTCTACTGATATGATGGTGGAATTATTGAATGACAAAAGAACTTTGTGAAACATGTGTTTAATGTAGGAAATGATGTATGATGTGATATAATTTACTTTTCTTTCACAGGCACCAGTTTTAGTATAGCAGGGAAAAACGTTCTTATTTACAGCAACTGACCCAAAATTCAGCACTTAAGACTGAGTAATCACGTAATTCATTATTATGTAATGTTTTGTTTGCTCTGCTTTATTTATTTTGGAGCATGTTGTGACAAGTCAAATAAGATTTGTTTGGACTACATCAACTGCAGCTTGTAAGATGTGGCAAATAAAGAAAAATGTCAAATTAAGATGAGCTTTTTTTAAGGGTTTTTGTAGTGCTGAAGGCAGGAAAATAAATGTGTTTTTTGTGTGTAATAAACTTTGGAATAATGTAAAGATTTTTCATTGAACAGATTTTCTACATTAAATCATTTTTTCCTCAAACCAAACAAAATGTGAAATCATTTTATCATATGGAATATTGTATAAGTTATAAACAAGAATTGTGTTCTGACTTTCTCTCTCATATCTGTTTTATAAATTTATGTATACGTATACATTTTTTATGAAATGACTCTGGTCAGTTTGTGGTACTCTAGACATAAATTCAGCTTTTGATACTGTTGACCACTATCATGGTAAGAACTCTGGGTTGGGCTCACAGGAGCAGCACTGGATTGGTTTCATTCTTACTAAGAGACAAAAGTTTTTGTGTTAATGTTGGAAACTTTGTTTTTACTTTAGCGCCTCTTTTCTGTGGGGTTCCAGAGCTCAATTCTTGGGTCACTTCTGTCATCACTGTACCTGCTTCCTCTGGGGTTTGTTCTGAGGAAACATGATCTATCCTTTCATTGTCATGCAGATGATTGTCAGATCTACCTACCCTTAAAAACATATTAATAGTTTGTTCTCCATCCACTCTTTATTAAAATGTCTTGATGACATTAAAAATAGGATGGTTCCAATTTAAGTTTTAAAGATACGAAAACTGAGGTTATTTTGTTCAGCCATATAGCTCTACTGCTGGCATCCTTCCAGTAAATCTTGGCTCTTTTTAATTGTATCTTAAGTAGTCTGTTGTGGATCTGGAGATGATTTTAGACTCTGATTTTAAGTTTAACAAACATATTAACTCTGTTTTGCAGAAAAAAAMTTTTTCCAGTTACAGCCAGTGTTGACCAGACCTGATTTTAAAGGGGCAATATTATGTGTTTTTCAGGCATACATTTAAATACTATACCATAATAAAGTATCTATGTCACCTTCAATTGTTATTAAAATGCTATTTTTATGTTTAAATAGAAAATAAACTTATCTCCTCATCATTTCCTCTTCTAAATGCTTTGAAATTGGCCTCTGTCTCTTTAAGAACCACCTTCCGCTTCTGTCCCATACATTTCAGAGGGGGGTGGGGGGGTATGATGC
>NW_013952419.1:2924467-2926115 GCF_001266775.1 Austrofundulus limnaeus
TTGCTCTTCAGCATGGCTTCCTAAAAATGCTGCACGATTTCTCAGACATGCATGAATGAGTCAAAGCAAGACTTTGGGCATGTTTTTATGAGAGTATAACATTATAACATGATATGAAACTCAAAAAAGTTCATTTTACATGATATTGCCCCTTTAAGAAAATAAAACCTGTTTTTATCACTAACAGACTAGACTATTGTAATGCACTTTGTGTTGGGATGAKTCAGGTCTCGCTTTTGCTTCTCCAGCYTGTCCAGAATGCTGCAGCTCAGCRTTTAACCAGAACTCGTACATTTGAACATAATTTTCACATATTTTATCCTCCATTCACTGGCTCCCTTTGCATGATTGAATATATTTTAAAATTCTCCTTCTCACCTATGAGAATGTTCTTGCACCCATTTATTTCTCTGAACTCTTCAACCTTATGTTCCTCCTCAGGCACTGAGATCGTGTGACCATTTGCTTTTGTCCCAAAATCCAGGTTGAAGCTCAAAGGAGATCKGAATTTTTCAGTCAGGGCTCCTAAGCTTTGGAAATATCTGCCCTCCAACATTTGATAGGCCTCATTACTTTCTGTTTTTAAATCTCAAACACAACTGATTTCACTAACCTTTAATCAAGTGTGTTATTTTAGTATTTTATTGTCCTGTGTTCTTTGTTCAGTGTATTTCTGATGCTTTTGAATTAATATGCTTTGCCATTTTTGTTGACATTTTTTGCCTTTTTATTRTTCAGCACTTTGGCAACAACCTGTGTTTTTAAATGTGATTTATAAATAAATTTGGCTTCACTTTACAAAAAAGATATTTTCCTGATCTCCCTCTTTATTGGCATATATCTTGTAATAGATTTGTCTCATCAGTCATCTGTCTGGCTTCATAACTTGGAACATGTTGAAAGATTTGCTTTCCTCATCAGTGAACTGAGAAGTTTGAGGCACTGTGCGTCACTGAATGATTGTGAAAATTGATTTGGCCTGTGGTGGGTATTACCCAGCGTGCTTCAGCCATCTTTAAATCAAAACCATTTGTCATTTCCCTGCTACAGCTGCTTAGGAAAATTATTTTTTTTTACTATTTTGGTGACATAAACATTAGTTGAGAACTTTGTATTAAAAAGCTTGACTTTGAAACATTTTATCTCAAAAATTAGTGAGTAAATAAGCTGCCAGTTTTGGTAAAATGCTGCAGCAAAAGGCTTTACTGTGAAAAGTGGTTCCAAATTATGTTCTGTACAAGATCTGATCTTTATTGATTGTTATGCTTCTTGAATCATTAAAACTTCAGTGGAGATAACAGAGATAACCTGGACCCAAATGCTGACAAGGAAGGCAGTTGGTGAATCTAGAAATTTTATTTAAGAAATGAATGTTGTGTCACARAAGGTGAGGATGTCCAGGAAATAAATGAACCATGGCATGAACAAAATACAACAAGTACAAAGCTCTGGAAATAAAAGAACAACAAAATAAAAGCTGGAACAATAAAACAGATAAATCAACTAACTTTACATTCTACTTAGTTCAACTTTCACCTTCCATGTTATAAAACTTGCAGCAGTTTGGACAAATGCTGATTAAATTATTTTTTACTATGTCACGGTTTAATTTTTATGGCTAATTTMTTTATTTGTCTCAATATCATAT
>NW_013952419.1:2926507-2928820 GCF_001266775.1 Austrofundulus limnaeus
TTATAAAGCACTTCTTTAACACTTGATTCAAATGTGTGGCCATTGATTTCAGCTAACTGAAGGATTTTTGCAGCTCCTCTTTCCTGCAGACGTAGAAGGTTGTCAAACTGGTCAAAGATCAGAGGAATACCAAGAACTGGGACTCCATGGTAAATGGCCTCCTGGACTCCATTAGTTCCTCCATGAGCTATGAAGAGTTTGACTTGTGGGTGACCCAGGAGGTCTTTTTGTGGCATCCAGTCCATCATTAGAGTGTTGTTGCCCAGGGTAGAGGGATGCTCCCCTTTGTGTCTCCATATCACCTGGTCAGAACAAAGATGTAGATAGAAAGACTCTTTAGGCTGAGTTTAAACAATTTCTAAAGTTCAGATTTTTTTATAATAACACTCTACCTAAGTGAATAACTCGACAAACTGTATAATGTAACTTTTATTTATTTATTTATTTATTTATTTATTTATTTATTTATTTTGCTCTGTCCTGGTTTTCTGCATTGTAAAGGGAAGACCTACCAGTGGCAAGGTCAAATGGCCAAATTCTTAAACTCATTATAAAAGTATTTAAATCAAATGCAGTATTGATAAAAGCTGATGGGTACAAACTGTTACCTTTTGGGGCAGTTTGGCAAAGACGCTGGCAATGTCCTCTGCAACTTTTTTTGGCAACGCATGGATAAAAGTTCCCAAAGTCATGACGATCACTCCATGCTCTCCAGCACTCTGAACAAACTCCTCCAGGTCTGCTGGTAGAGGCTGGGCTGGTTTGCACTGGAATCCTCCAATGTAAACTATATTTGGCATTGTTGGTCGAGGGAAATCAAACACAAAATCAGACCTGAACAGCCAGATATCTGCATCCTGAAGCAGTGAGACAATATCACATCCTCCTTCTATATACTTATCACACATAGCATTGTAAATAGGTCCCATTAAGAATTTCTCCTGATACCAAATGATGCTGTGGAAGAACCAGTTTTTGACCCTCTGGATGAAAGTCATTTTGTCAGTAAAACCAGATCCCGGAACTGGAATGTAGGAGAATGGGGAGGGGGCCATCACAAAGTGGCCCTCTCCACTGGTGATCCAGCGCACATTGAGGACTGATGGTAATTTGAGATATTTGGCTAACACRACCCCTGTTCCTATTCCTGGATCAGAAAGAACAAGATCAAATGATGAGTCTTTTAACATTTGGACCATTKTTGGATTATCGAAAACTTCAGCCAAACCATTACAATAAATTTCATGTCCTCGAGTAATCATAGAAAAATAGCTTTTGGTGGTCTTGAACAAAGTCAGCAGTGAAGCACCTTCTCTTTGAGCCTAAAATCARTTTGGGGGAAAAGAACATCAGTAAATGTACAGTATTATCAGGGATAAATGGCCAAATAACGTAAAAGTAAATATGTATCTGTAATCTCATACCGTAAGTTGCTCCTGTATGAACTCATCAAAAAAGTCCAATGAATCTTCCGGGAATTTAATTGTGATTGTTGAGTAGAGAGGAGAGTTTTCTGTGATGTACCAGCTGGTGGAAGGCCTGATCACAGTGATGTTGTGTCCTCTGGCATGAAGTTCTTCCAAAATAACTTTCATATTGATCCAGTGGCTGCCATCTACAGGGAACACCAGAATGTTGCCCCCATTGCATTGTGGTGTGAGGAAAATCACACATATACTGAAGCTCATGAAAATCTTGCAAACATGATGCAAAAGCATGGCTCCTAAACTGTAAAGGACAGAAATGGACATGCTTGGTCAATATATGAAGTTTTTTTTTCTCTCCTGAATAAAATGTAAACATGCACAGTTAAAACCTCTTTGTATATATTTAAATTAACATTTCCTGGTAATATATCTTTACTTTAAAATGTTTAAAATTCACATACCTGTTTTCAACAGAGGCAGCAGTCCTTCTTTATCTAAAAATGTATGTAAGACTGGCAATCAGTTCAGTGGAGCACTTTGATTTTTGAGTCCAAACTCCAACTTCAGACGTGCCCTCTTACCTCACACATTCACAGTTCAATAAAACGGTTTCCAACAGCTTGTACTTCACAATGCAGGTATTTTGTAAGCCTGTTATTAACGGTTCAAGAACAGGACTTTTACAGTACAGAACCTCTCACCTCTTTCATCATYGGTTTATAGAGCGTGTTATGTAAGGTTTAGCCACATAACTTTTATTTTATCATGTTACAGGTGCAAATGATTAACAAACGGAAAAATAAATTACATTACTAAACATTAGTAGAAGTGGGGTTAAGGCAGAATTATTTTTAAATTAATTTAACTTTTTTTCTCATGTCACATG
>NW_013952419.1:2930867-2933142 GCF_001266775.1 Austrofundulus limnaeus
ATTGCTTTGTTTATAAATCAAAGAAATTTAAATTATACCAGGTTTTGAATTCTCCTTTGATGCTGATTAAGGTGCAGTAGAGCTAAAATAAAATAAATTTAAAAAAATGTAGCAGAAGTCAAACTTATAACAACTGATACTGTAAGAACCTCAAGTTCTTTTTAAAAATAAATCCATTTTTCTAACATTTTTGCTAAAAGTTTTATTCTCTGAAGTCTGGACAAACRTGTTTGATCTTTCAGTATTTAGGAGTGGATTCATGATTTTATTGTCAGTCTTGGCCAAACTGTTTCTATACAGATGACTAAGCAAGTCTTTTTCTGCTCCTGTAATCAGTGGAGTATCTCAATAGGTTCTAAAGTAGAKTTTGAGCTAATTTGTTTACAAAAGGTTTGTAACTGATTCTTTTCAAAGTCAAATCTTTGAGCAATGGACTAATTAAAAAAAWTATTGTGGCAATGTATGACATAATTTGCATCTACACTGACTTTAGCAATGTCAGAGTTAGAAATGGTACTCGTATTTCATTTTGCGTATTTTTTGCAACAAGGCCAGATTGTTCTCATTTGTTTGGCCTGAAATTAAAAACAGGTTGAAGGTTTTTTTAATGGTTTTTTTCCCCAATGAGGCAGTTATGTGCCTAAATCAATCCATTGTAACATGATGACTTAAGTTTCAAACATCTGTGCTTTATATAAGCAAATTGTGTTCATGAGAAACACCTCTTTGCCAAGGTCAAGTGACAAAGATCCTCTGACTGTGAATATAGATGACACCAGCACAAAGATCAATATGCTGGTATACACCACAGAATGGTCCTAGACTTGCTTGGCTATAAGAACGAGCTAACAATGAATAAAGAGCATTGTCCCCCAAGGAGGAAGAGGCTGAGATAAAGGCAATTCAGCCAGTCAGAACAACAGAAAGGTGCAATGTAGAAAGATCCAAAATGTAAACCCGAACATGCTGAGGCTTTAGAGACTGTCAAACAATGCCTCAAAGCTCTGGCTCCTCGCCTGAGGAGGCACACACAAAAAAAGCAGAAGCCAGGAGAATAAACAGGATATTTTCCATACCACCACCTGCCTTACTGAACCAGTTATGACACCCCTTTACAAGGCAAATAAAATGTAAGTGATATTGTTGACGTGGTTCCTGCAGGTCTCTGCATTGCACAATTTTACCAGTCATTCAAAAAAAAAAACAAAGTATAAAAACATATCTGAGTGAAAGTATTTTATCTATAAGTCTTTGGAAGAGAACCCTGTTTGTTTGATCACCAGAYCAGATTGAGTCAAAGCATACCAAACTCCCAATTGCACTTATTGATGTGTGACRGAATGGGAAAATTGCTGCATAGAGAATAAAAAAATAAAAGTGTATGACTACTTGTGGTATCATGAAATGCTTGTTTAATTACCCCAAACAAGTAAAAACACATTTTATGAAAGTAAAATACTAAATAGTTTAAAGAAAACATTCTATAACCTCACATAAGTAAGCTGGAATTCGGAAATATTTACATACCAGTGGTAAAACATTCATAAAAGGCATAGTTAAGTTCCAATAAAGTGATAAAAAAGTACAAATGTGAAAGAGATTTGACAAAATGCATGTTTGCTAATGACAGAAAGAAATGAGGTTTATTTAAAGTTGTCAATCGGAAAGGCACAAGTGTTTACATTGGATTGTCTGACAAAATACAGCTAGATTATCTAAAAAAACATGAATCAACAAGAATCAAGAATCATTTTTTKGTCATTCATTTACAACATCAAGATGCAATGTAGAACAAAATTTGCAGTTTAGAACATCCATCCGGAGAAACACACGTACATGACAAACATGGGAGAACGAATGTCCAGGGTTTTTCGCAACGTAGTGCGCTACCTTTGCAGTTTAGAATACACACACATAGGAAGGATGAGTTAAAAAATAGCTTTGGTCCTGTGTTTTATATAGAAAAATGCATGAGCATACGCTCCAAAAAAAACTACTCTGCCAAAGAAAGAGCAGCTAAGGAGGGGAGGGGAGTGTGGGAACAAAGCATATGGCAAGGGGAGGGGTGCAGCGGAGCCGGTGACATCCAAGGCAGCRTGCTGGGACCAGTCAGAGACCCACAGATTCCAACCAATTGTTATCAGTCAGCACCGTTCACCAGAGTTCAGTTCTCTGTATCCACCCAACGTGGCCTTCAGACCGGGTCCAGATACAGGTGGGGGTTGCGGTGGGAGGGGGTGATCAAGGCTTCCTCCACACATATCATTCAAGGGAG
>NW_013952419.1:2934618-2938577 GCF_001266775.1 Austrofundulus limnaeus
TTTGCACTGGAATCCTCCAATGTAAACTATATTTGGCATTGTTGGTCGAGGGAAATCAAACACAAAATCTGACCTGAACAGCCAGATGTCTGCATCCTGAAGCAGTGAGACRATATYRCATCCTCCTTCTATATACTTATCACACATAGCATTGTAAATAGGTCCCAAMAAGAAGTTCTGYTGATACCAAATGATGCTGTAGAAGAACCAGTTTTTGACYCTYTGGATGAAAGTCATTTTGTCAGTAAAACCAGATCCCGGAACTGGAATGTAGGAGAATGGGGAGGGGGCCATCACAAAGTGGCCCTCTCCACTGGTRATCCAGCGTACATTGAGAACTAATGGCAGTTTGAGATATTYAGCTAACACAACTCCTGGTGCTATTCCTGGATCAGTGAGAACCAAATCATAGTGGGATTCTGTTAGGCGTTTAAATAGTTTAGGACTTTCAAAGATTTGAGWTAAACCTTCACACCAAAGAGAATGGCCTCGAGCTATCATGGAAAGGAATGTCTTGGTGAGCTTGAAGAAAGTCAGCAGTGAAGCTCCTTCTTGGTTCACCTAAAATATAAAAAGTATTTAGCATAAAGGACACACTTATATAACCAAATACATGCATCTCTGCTCTCATACCCTCATTTGTTCTTCTATGAAGTCATCAAAGAAGTCCTCCACATCTTCTTTCATTTCAAATGAAATTGACGTGTACAGGGGAGATTTTTCTGCAATGTACCAGCTGGCAGAAGGTCTGATCACAGTGATGTTGTGTCCCCTGGCATGAAGTTCTTCCAGGAGAAYTTTCATATTGATCCAGTGACTTCCATCTATGGGGTACACTAGAATGTTTCCCCCGTCACAGTGTGGAATGAAGAAACTGAGACATAGACTGAAGAAYACAAATACTCCAAACACATGAGKCAAAAGCATGACTCCTGAATGTCAAAGACAGGAAGAAATGTCTCTGATCCACTGGTTTTTCAAAAAATAATTTTCAAATAAGWATAAGAGTTACAAAATATCTAGTACTTCCATTGTCTGTACTATTCCAGTCAAACCTGCTTCAGAAATTCATGCATCTGCGATGAGCARAGGCGCCGGTTTTACTGTGACATGAGCTTTACAGTTTGTTCAAGAGATCCCTCTGATACTGTATTTGGGTTCAAAGTTCAACCTTACAGGCAACCAACCCTTACACATGACAAAGGGCACTTTTACATAAAGCTGTCGTGAACAATACCATGAACTTTTTTCTGCTCATGTCATTGCAGCTTTATGTTATTTAGGAGCAAGCTGTAACCCACAGATTTATGTCCTATAAATTTGTGAACTTGCTACTTGCTGTTCAAAAAGAACAGGATTTGTGACATTTAAATCATTAACCTCTAACTCATCAGTTTTTTATTGCAGGCTACAGGTGTAATGATTAACTGAAGGGGGAACAATACTACTCTAGATTTGAATGTGAGTTTATTCTAAATCAGGTCAAAAGTACTGTTTTTATTATTATTTAAAGGATGAATAAAATAGTCCTTTACTTGTCTCTCAACAGATGATCACAGTTTGTTAAAGCAGCACAAAAATTAACCAGAACACATAACAAAAACTGGTAGAAACTACTAAGTGTTGTACATTATCAGCCATGAAATTAGTCATAAAGAACAGAGTAATGAAGAAAGAAGAAATCCACCTAAGTATCAGATCATGATCGTTGAGTCTCATCAGTTCAAAAGTCACTCAATTCCAGCCCACAGACAGGGACACGATGTGCTGAGAGAGTTTATGAGAAGTGGATTGTGTGAAAAGCAATGATCCTTTATAAGTCTTCATGGATCATTTTTATTTAAGTTCATATGAAAAAAAAAATAAGAGGGTCATTTTCATCTTTTTTAAATAAGAAGATAAACATTGTTTACATTAGTGTTGCACTTTACCTTTCATTCATCACACCACCCAGAAACTGCTCTGTAGGTTACAATACTTTGCTGAACCCATTATGACACCCCTATAGACAGTAACTCATAAAATTCAAATGATATGTTATTAAAATTGTTGTTCCAGCAAGTCTCTGCATTGTGTAATTTAACCAATCATTCAAAAGCACCAAAGTAAGAAAAGATTTCTGAGTGAAAATATTTTATCAGTACACATTTATACCAGAACCCTGTTTGTTTTATCACTAGACCAGATCAAGACAAAGTGACATGTTGCACTAATTGATGTGTGACAGAAAGAGGAAAAAATTGCTSCTTTTAGAATAATTCAAGGGTTGTATGACTACTTTTGTGAAAGGATGAATGAGACATAATAAATACCTGTATAATCACCCTGAAAAAGCACTTTTTATAAATGTAAAATATTTCAACACTATAAGTAAACCATTATAAGTTGGATTTCAGTTTATCCCAACAGTTACTGTATATCCAAACTATGTTCTAATAAAATAATAAATAACAACTAAATGTTGTGAAAGTGATTTTATTAAACTTTATGTATGTTAATAACTACAGTGAAAAATGAATTACCATATTTATTCGTGTATAATATGATCTCATGTATAATACGACCCCCCTTTTTTGAGCTTAAAAAGCATAAAAAATTTAATTCTCAAACTACCTCCAATTTCATACAGACTTCAAGATTTTTCAGCCTTTGCAGTCTTTATATGTATCAGTAAAATGATCATTGGACTGTTCATTTTATTTTAACAACATATGTACTAAAAGGTATTTTGACAACAAATATATATCAGCTGTAGCAGCATCATATGAATTCTGTTATTTTACACATAGTCCACCAGGATGCACCAACACAAAAGTCAGAGACTTCACATGAGATTTGGGCCATCTTCAAGGGGAAAAGCAGATTACTTCCTACTCGCGAGTGCCCCCTCTGGTGGGGAAACATTTTTCAGGGATAAAAACCTTTTCAGAACACCGGTAGAYGGCAGCCATTACAGACCACCATGTGTTTGTTGTTGTTCCAGCAGCGGCTCGGTCACACGCTAATGTCTTTAGTTCACTATCATTACTAAGCTGCAGGACTGCCCCCCCCCCTTTTTTTTTCATATCATATCACCTGCCTGGATCTGTTATTATCTCGCTCTGAATCACAACGGTGTGTCACAAGTAAGCGTGCTTCAGCTGCATTTTACGTCATGGTCTCATTTCCGGACTCAGACATTTTGTGAATGAAGCTGGTTAAAATACATAAGTAAAAATATTTATCCGAGTATAGTATTACCTCCCAACTTTATGGATGATTTTATGGATTAAATTTTACATATTATACTTGAATAAATACGGTAGGTTTATTTGAAGCTGTCAATCCAACAGGCAACTTAAGTGCGTACAGAGTTATCCGAAAAATACAGCAAAATTTGGTAAAAAAAAAAAAAAAAAAAAACGTTTGTTTCAACGCAAACTTTGATGAAAATCCAAATATTTAAAATCAAATAAAATAATTTGTGGTAAAAAATTAACCAAATTCAAACAAATTTGTACAAAGATTAGTCGTGGATTGGAGTCAGCTAAGCACGTAAATAAATGTAAGTCAGTTTTGTTTGATTTTTGTGTTCCTTCTTCTGCAGCAAAGCAATCTAATAACGGCATAAACAGACAAAAAGAGCACAGCTACTACAGCCATTAAAAAGAGTAGTACATCTATACTGTAGTAGGAGTACCATGGCATCTTATATGCTTCTGTGCGCAGATGTCCAGCTCCTTTATGACGCATCACATACTCTACCCAGAAGATAGCCTTCTCCATGGGAGATATTGGTTGATCTCTATGTAAACGAGACAGTCTTTGCATGTTCTGTCTGTAGCTGTCTTTATAAAGCACTTCTTTAACACTTGATTCAAATGTGTGGCCATTGATTTCAGCTAACTGAAGGATTTTTGCAGCTCCTCTTTCCTGCAGACGTAGAAGGTTGTCATACTGGTCAAAGAACAGAGGAATAC
>NW_013952419.1:2939856-2946406 GCF_001266775.1 Austrofundulus limnaeus
TGATGACCTCTAGAAACTTTCATTAATATCTTAAAAATGATAGCGGCACAAACAAATTTTTTTTGCTGCACAAAACAGTACAAATGTAGCACAAACATTTGACACCAGTTTTCTTAGATTTGAACAAAGTGGGGGGGGGGGCAACTACACTCAGGTCTGCTAGCTTACCCTCAGATGTTCTTCTATGAAAGCGCCAAAGAAGTCGTCCATATGTTCCATTTCAAATGAAATTGACGTGTACAGGGGAGATTTTTCTGCGATGTACCAGCTGACAGAAGGTCTGATCACAGTGATGTTGTGTCCCCTGGCATGCAGTTCTTCCAGGAGAATTTTCATATTGATCCAGTGGCTTCCATCCATTGGGCACACAAGAATGTTTCCCCCATCACAGTGTGGAATGAAGAAACTGAGACATAGACTGAAGAATACAAATACTCCACACACACGAGGCAAAAGCATGACTCCTGAATGTCAAAGACAGGAAGAAATGTCTCTGATCCACTGGTGTTTCAAAAATAATAATCAAACAAGTATAAAGGCTACAAAGTAACTACGGTCTTCACTATTTAAGTCAACCCTGCTTCGGATATTAATTTACCTGTGATCAGCAGAGGCACCAGTTTTGTTGTGACAAGAACTTTACTGTTTATTCCAAAGATCCCTCWGATATCTGGGTTCAAACTCCAGCTTCACAGACAACSCATTTTTTCACGTGAAAAAGGGGCACATTTACATAAAGCTGTCATGAACAATCTGCTAATAACCACACAAATTCTTCTGCATTATGCCATTGCAGTGTAGTGACCCTCTCTGGTCTCTGGTTCCGTTTCTGCTCCCTCTGGGGCTGATCTGGGGCTGCTGCTCCGACTGGTTTCGCTGTCGGTGGCTTGCTGCTACGATGCTGGGTTGCTGTCGGTGGTTCTGCTCTGTCTGCTCACCGTCTGCTCCTGGGTCGCTGAAAACCAGTGGACTTCTTTCTGAAGACTTGTCAATAAACTCTAGGCTAACATTTGAATGAAGGAGAGACTATTTCCTCAGCTTTGGACATGTTTATTTAAGAGAGACATGAAAGCGCGTCCACACAGCTAGATGTTTACTGAAGCAACTGAAGCTCTCCTAGCGAAGCGTGCGCGTGCCTGCTTCATGCGCGCTCCGATATGCTCGTTCACATTTTCTTAAAGGACCAGTACACAAAATTCACCACAGCAGTTTTTTATGTTACTTAGGAGCAAGCTGTAATCCATATATATTGATGTTCTATGAATTTTATAACCTACTTGCTATTCAACAAGCACAGGACTTGTGTTCAAACCATTAACCTCTAACTCGTTTTTTTTTTTTTTTTTTTTTTTTTTTTTTTGTGGGCTGCATGGGGTAATGATTAACTGAAGGGATAAAAAAAACACTAATTTTTAAATGTGTGTTTATTCAAAATCAGGGCAAAAGTATTGCTTTTCAAAAGTAAATCAAGATTTTGTAAAAGAAAAGAAAAATAAACATGTTTGTTTCATCACAAATTTTCATCCAAATATTTGAAATCCAATGCTGCATTTTTGGGAAAAATAAATTACTTAAATTAAACACAAAGATTATTCCAGGAACAACATTAACAAAGTTTAAATGACAGTCAGTTTTCTTTGATTTTTGTGTTTCTACTCTTGCTGCAACACAATCTAATAAYRGCAWAAACAGACAAAAWGAGCACAGCTACTACAGYCATTAARAAGAGTAGTACRTCTATACTGTAGTAGGAGTACCAGGGCATCTTATATGCTTCTGTGCGCAGATGTCCAGCTCCTTTATGGCGCATCACATACTCTAACCAGAAGACGGCCTTCTCCATGGGAGATATTGGTTGATCTCTATGTAAATGAGACAGTCTTTGCATGTTCTGTCTGTTGCTGTCTTTATAAAGCACTTCTTTAACACCTGCTTCAAATGCATGGCCATTAATTTCAGCTAACTGAAGGATCTTTGCAGCTCCTCTTTCCTGCAGACGTAGAAGGTTGTCAATCCAGCGCACATTGAGGACTAATGGCAGTTTGAGATATTTAGCTAACACAACTCCTGGTGCTAATGCTGGATCAGTGACAACCAAATCTTAATTGGAGCCTGTTAGGCATTTTATAATTTTAGGACTTTCGAAGATTTGAGATAAACCTTCACACCAAAGTAAATGGCCTTAAGCCAGCAAAGAAAGGAGTGTCTTGGTGAGCTTGAAGAAAGTCAGCAGTGAAGCTCCTTCTTGGTTCACCTAAAATATAAAAAGTATTTAGCATTCAAAGCACACTTATATGATCAAATACATGCATCTCTGATCTCATACCCTTATTTGTTTGTCTGCGAAAGCACCAAAGAAGTCGTCCATACTATCTGCTTCCATTTCAAATGAAATTGACGTGTACAGGGGAGATTTTTCTGCGATATACCAGCTGGTAGAAGGTCTGACCACAGTGATGTTGTGTCCCTGGCATGAAGTTCTTCTAGGAGAATTTTCTTATTGATCCAGTGGCTTCCATCCATTGGATAAGCTAGAATGTTTCCCCCATCACAGTGTGGAATGAAGAAGAAACTGAGACATAGACTGAAGAATACAAACACTGCAAACACACGAGGCAAAAGCATGACTCCTGAATGTCAAAGAGAGGAGTAAGTGTCTCTGATCCACTGGTGTTTCAAAAATAACATTCAAATGGTCCTCACTTTTTAAGTCAACCCTGCTTCAGAAATCCCCTAACCTGCCGTTAGCAGAAGAACCAGTTTTATTGTGACTTGACCTCTATAGTCAAGACCCCTCTGATTGGGTTCAAACTCCAGCATCACAGACAACCCATCCTTTCACATGAAAAAGAGGCACGTTGATATAAAGTTGCCTTAAACAGACCACAAATAACATTAATTATTCTGCCTCATGCCATTGCAGTTTTATGTATTATTTTTAAATACAATTATTTATAAGCAAGATGTAGCTCACACAGATTTATGTTTTATAAATTTGTGAACCTGCAACTTGATGTTCAATTAGAACAGGCCCCCTGTCGTTTAAACTGTTGACCTCTATCTCAAATTTTTATTGTAGGCTACAGAGGTTAATKATTAACTGAAGGGTGAAAAACTACTATTTTTTGATTCTTGGTATATTCTATGTCACACTGAAAGTATTGTTTAAATATCTCATTATCAGGATTCTCAGGTGAGTCAAAGTGAAGCGGATTTGGATTGAAACAGACACAGGAGGCAGTATGCRAAAGGTAAGTTTTTATTTACAGTGAGGTCTGGACATGGATCTGGGAGGGGCTGTAAAGGAAGGGGACGAGGTGAGTCTTTGCAGGTAAGTAATGTTGGTTATGTAGTAAAGGTAAGTTGAGATTTSTTACAGACGATGGAAGGTGAAGCGGCTCAGAGGAGATGAAATGGATCCACAAAAGGTAAGGGTTTGCTTCCAGGTAGAGATGTTTGTCAGAGAAGCAGGTGAGTTGAGGCAGGTGAGTTTCTTAATGAGTTGGAGGCAGACAGGTAGGTGAGCGGGGAAGAGATGTTTTCCAGACGGCTTTAGAGGATGACGAGCAGGTTCACTGGACATAGAAAAACACAGGTAAGTTTACAAATAATAGCAGCAGGACATATACCATAGTGTGTGTGTTGCTCCGGCGAAGACCAGCTCCTCAGTGCCGTCTAATAAAGCCCAGGTGCTCATCAGGAAAGCCTGCTGCAGGTGAGCTCCATTAGGCGTCAGACAATCAGGAAGGTGCAGGTGAAAAAACTCTAATTGCCACACTCATAAGAGAGAAAAACTGTCCTTTACTTGTCTCTCAAGAGGACAGAATGCTAGAAGTCAACTTTTCAGACAAATATAATAATTTAAAATCAAAAATGGGTGACTGGAACTAAACATAAAACATTCTTGCAAACAAAAATTAAATGAACAAATGTGAAAAATTCAAGATTATATTCTTGGTCAGTTTCAAGAAGTTCAAGGGTCTTCTTGGTGCAACTAAAACAAAAGAAAGTAGAAAATACCTCATTTTGCACAGCAATGAAAGGTGCAGAAAGCCAATCATTATGGAGTTAAATCAGTGACATCTTACATTGATGTTGAAAAAGAGATGTGGCATTGAAAAATTAAACATTGGAAAGATTTTGGCATTGTAACTTTAAAATGCCAAAATCGTTTCAATGTTTATTTTTCCAGTGTTTCTTTTTTCAATGTTTAATTTTTCAATGTTGTGCTTTTCAATGACAATGTTTTATTTTTCAATGTTTTTTTTCAATGTTTCATTTTTCAATGACAAATCTCTTTTTCAATATCAATGTAAGCTGTCACTGATTTAAGTCCATAAATCATGTGCATCCRWATTATATGYATACCCTCACTTGTTCTTTAGTGACCTCTTCAAATAAGCCTTCCATGTCTCTATTCATTTTAACCACAACTGATGAATAGAGGTGGGATTTTTCTTGTGGAACCTCTGATCACASTGATGTTGTGTCCCCTGGCATGAAGTCGTTCAAGCAAAATCTTCGTATTGATCCAGTGACTGCCATCCACAGGATACACCATGATGCTCCTTCCATCACAGTATGGTATCAAAAAATGAGACAAAAAATGAAAAAATTAAACAGTATTCTTCACCCACAATGGAAAGGCATAGCTTCTACAGTGACCAGGAGAAAAATTCTTCTGTAGCCATGTTATTTGCAAACAATTTTTACAAAACGATGGAAAAGTATAAGGTATGGCATTGTTACATTGACAGACACTCACCTGTAGTCTGCAGTCAGGCCGTTTAACTCAACTTTGAGCTCAAACTTAAAAAATGTATAAAACCTTCTCCAGATAATGAAATGTTGTCACACATCACACCAAACTCTTATGTGTTCCCACAAACAGCAAAGATTGTATTCATTTTTTGTCATGTTACCAYGTTACTTGAATACAATATATTTTTATGACATTACACTGTGTAAGAAATTATACAGATAAGTGGTACTAAGTTTAAGTCATGTTCTTAGTCTGTTACTRATTTATGTGCAATTTATTTTTGTAATTCTTTTATTCTTTTTGTGCCTGTCAGTGTGAAATGCCTTGCTTTTTTTCCTTTAAATGCTTTGTTTTATAAGGCTGTTTTTACCAATTTGACATAAATTAGTAATTAAATAAATACACTTACAGTAATCAAGACTGTTTCTGCGTGTGTATAATTTTACTTGCTTGTGCTTGTGTATTTTGATGTTGTTCGACGTTAGTCCATGTTATTCATTAATGTCTATGGAACTTAATGCTAAACCTAAATGTAGCACTTTACGACTATGGCTCCTTTTTCTTCTTCTTTTGGCTGCACCCTTTGAAGGGTCACARCACTGATACAGCTGCCACTCTGTCCCAGGAGTCCTTTTCTGTCACACCAACCATCTCCTCTTTCACTACATCTACGACCCTGTGAACTTCCTCTTTTACTCCTCCCAAAAGCTCTCTATTTAACATCCCTTATTCAACATGTTCAAACCATCTCAGCCTTACTATCCTGTAACCCTTCTTTTTCAGTATTTTGTCACAAATCTCCATTGATGAGATGTGAATTGTCTGAATAGCAATAATCCTCTATTGGTCTTCATGACTAATTTAGTTCATTTGAAAAAGTTAGATCAATGTCAATTTGTTCTTTACAAAATGAGCAGATAAAGGCTGTTTGATTTGGGGTTGCACTTTCTCTTTTATTTCTACTGGAAGCATTGTTGGTTTTGTCAGTCAAGAAAAGAAAAGGTCAAGGAGTTCTTTTGGTAATTTACCAAAAAAGCACATAAAAGTYCTGATCCATCAATTTGATCGGACAGCTGACACCTCAGTCAGTTCCAAAAAGATCACATTCCAGTTTTCTTCTTTTCATGTTCTAAGCAGGTAGACACTTGCTAAATGACTGTTCGACTTCCTCCACTTGCTTGTATGGGTGTGTGTAGGGGTGTSTGTACAGTGTGTCTTTGTGGCTGCATGGAAAAGATGATCTCAGATGGTTACAACAGGATCCTGCAGCTGACAGATAAAGCCCTTAAAAATAAATACAAGTCACCCTGTACCAACCTGTTTCAGTGATATTTGACTTCCCTGGAGGATATGTCAACATATTCAGTCACCCCACTCTTCAGGATCAAAGACTGACCTTTGTGCAACTCGTATAGATTTACCACAAGCTTGAGTTTTAACTTTAAAGTGCAYTGGAACAGATGCACGCCTCTTCCAACTTGAGATGTTTTAAGTTTGAGTAATTATCCAAGTAATTGTAACTCTTGGAATAAAACTCCAAGAATTTCTTCATCTTGGTGGTAGAGTTTGGTTTTCACAGAAAAGAATTTGCAGAGCAAAAAAAAGTTTTGTTTTTTTGTCCTGAGTTCTGACTTTAATCTCAGAATTCTGTCTTTTTCCTAATTCTGAGAAAGGAGTCAAAATTCAAAGGAAAAAAAGTTAAAATTCTAACTTCACTCTCATAATTCTAAGGAAAAAAGTCAGAATTCTGAGGTCTGAGATAAAAATGAGAACTCTGAAATATTTTAC
>NW_013952419.1:2946416-2949714 GCF_001266775.1 Austrofundulus limnaeus
ATATACTACTATTTTGAAGATATAGCAAAATTTCTGGTTAGCTAGCTTGCCTAAGCTATTTGCCTAGGCATAACTCAAGCATTTTAATATTTTTACACTTGTCCTTAGAATCAACATACTAATTACATTTAGGATGGTGAGTTTCGTGGCGATCGGACTTTAAATCTTAAAAACAAATCCAAAAGAAGTTTTTGCAAATTTTGCGTTGTAGAAAAAAAAAGTTTAGGCGGAAATGGGCGTGGCCTATTCCTTGTGACTCAGTGGTGTCCAGGGATTATGCGGCTATAAGCGAAAAAATTTTGTGACTTACGGTTTAGAATCCAGCAAACCAAATGCAAAGACCTTGATTACGGCGCCCCCTATAGGTTGACATGTCTGATTATTTTTCTCCTCCGTACCCTTAACCCTATTCAACTGTCCTGTTAAAATCTTCTTCATAGTCCTTGCGGTTTGGGCTCCAGTATGAGTTTTTCCGCAGAAAAATAATAATAATAATAATAATAAAAAACGGAACAGATACAATAGGGTTCCATGCTCCGATGGAGACATGGAAACGCTGCTGCTTTGCAGCTGCGTTACCCTGCTTCCTCGGGCTTGGACCCCTAATGAAGAATAAAATGAGATCATTGCAGCACACCAAAAAGTTAATTAAAACCTGCAGCTGCACACAATAACAGTTTGTACACTGTTATAAACAGACGTTTTTCGATGGGCTACACAGCACAAACAACACTTTAACAACTGGGAAATTTAAAACAGTTTAGGTAATACATTCTCTGGTAGAAAAATATATTTTTAAAATACATTTGTTGAAATTCTTCTYGTTTGTTTCAATGCTGCTGTGTCTGATAAGTAAATACAGACATCAACATGTTATTTTGATCTAGTTTAGTTAACTTATTGGAGTGAAGTGCAACTGGCAAACATTTGTAAAGTTAAAAAAGCATTATACATCTTTCTACGACTTTGCCTGAAGCTTTTATTAATAAGTAAAAACTGTGTTATTTTAAAAAGGTAATGGGAAAAACTGTTTAATTAAAATAATCCAGCTACACCACACTTTATCAATGTCCAGTTAATTTCTCCAAACCAAAAAAGAGGTCAAGCAATCAGTTTATACCACTATTTTCTTCRTATTTTATATAATTTAGCAAAGTGTGACATACAAGCTATTTGCTGTGTTTTTTTTTTTGTGAACAAGCACAGAGCAGTTCTGACAATATTCTGGACAACAAATGCACATGTGCATAACACAACAAGCTGATTTGATTCAAGGCTTATAAATTATTGATCTTTGAGCTTAGATCTCATTTCCGAATGTTGTAATCACACAGTTTTGGAAACAAAAATGTTGTTGGTTTCTGTATTTTTTTTATTTTTATATTTTTTCAATTAAAAGAACAGATGGTCTGGATTGGACTGGAAAGCTCTTGATTGTAAAAGAACAGTAAGGTTACAAAAGATCACTGCACAGAGTTTATGTTAAAACATACACTTAATCAAAAACAGTGAGGAGAAGAAATGAGAAAAATCTTTCTTTTTTTAACCTCATGTTGTTTGCTTTCAATTAAATTATATGGAGGGGAAATAGTTTTGTGTGTAGGCCTCAAATAGTGTAGCAACCAATAACTTCAGATKGCCAAAACCATGCCATGTGAAGCAGTAAATAAAAGACTAGGCTCCTAATTAAAAAGAAAACCACAGACAATGAGAGGACACAAACATGAAAATTCAGCTTTTTATTACTCCAACAATCTCCAACAGTCAAGCTGTGCAGGTTGTTAGTTTGTAACATAAACTTCACAGAAAACGTCAAACTCAGGCCAACATTACATAAAGAGGATGAAGAGGAAGGGGTGTGTCCTTCATTATTTCTTATGGGAAGAAMTTTTGCTCTTTGCTTGTTTGAATTCTTTTGTAAAAGAACACTTTGTTGTTGGGCTGTAATCACGTAACTGTAACCAAGAAGAAATTACTAAATGCCAAATTTAAGCCTCTCCAGGACTTCGGCTGTCAAACTCGATCAAATCATAAGTTTTACTTAATGCTTGGTGCAGTCAGCAACCTTTGACTGTTCTAGTAGTAGTTTTTGTACTGTTCTGTATGGTATTTAAGCTGTTCCGTGCTGTATTTTATGACAATATTCCTTTTTTTCTCTTTTTAATCATTTCAGTAGAATAAAGAACTTAATATTAGTTTCATAATTTCTTCATCATCAGTGATTTTTTTTCCTTCTTTTAAAAGGATTTGAACAGTGGTGGGCAGCACTAATCTAAAAGTTAGTTCCACTAGCCCTAAAACACTAACTCAACAAATATATAGGTTCCCTAATTTTAAAGCACTAACAAACTGAAATTTTTAGCAAAAGCTAATTCTAAAGCACTAAAATAACCAAGTCAACCAATGAACATTCTTCAACAGAYTACATGCCACATATTGCCATGTTGCTCTCTTAAGACTTATCATTGATAGCTGTATTTGGGTTCATTGTTGTCAATATATTGTCACCTGGTGGATAAGTGACACACATATGAACAAAATGAGTGAAAGCTTTCACTGTCAGCTGTTAAAATTAATGTTGCTCAATAACATTTATAGACCTCAGTTAGTGCTTCTAAATTTATCCTATAAATTTAGCAAGTGCTAATCCACTAATAAAATTTAAAATTATCAAAAGCCCTAAAGCACTAATTAGGAAATTAGTTCCCTATTAGTGCTTTAGTGCTTTAGGGGAACTCTGCCCACCACTGGATTTGAAAGTGCTTCACTCTTGGTGTATTTTTACTCACAGRAAACACTGAAATGTTCAGAGTTTAACACCCACATGTGAAAAGTCGTGTAACACCCATTTCCTTCCATCTGCTTTCCTTTATGCAACATTAGGCTAGCTACTGTAGTGCTAGATTTTATTACTGTAAAAACATACACTGTAGTTTAAAGTACTATTTAGGGCGAGTATAGTTTTCTATGTTTTTTTTTTTTGCTTAAACTTTAAAATGTTTTCAAACTGCACAATGAAAAAAGTCATTGAGGCATTTTTAGAAAATGTATRATTTTAGAGGGGTTACAGTTAGTGTGCTGAGTCATATTTGTAAAATGTTGAAGGAAATTCTGTCAAATTTGTCATTTTCATAATTTMTGTAATCGGCTTCATTTATTGTTTGTTTCAGGCTACAGCCACAGCAGCACCCACTGCAGGAAGAGACAGGCTGACTCAACCTTGGATAAATTTGTCTGACCTGTTGCTAAAGTCAGGCACGCACACGCACACACACACACACACACACACACACACACA
>NW_013952419.1:2951667-2953024 GCF_001266775.1 Austrofundulus limnaeus
TTTTCACCTTTTAAACCTGATTTAGAGCCAAACATTTATCTTGAAACTTCAGAAAATCACCAACCTACTGTAAATAAAGACAAGTCTCAGTGGATCTTTAATTGTCATTTTGAAGTCAGTAACGTGTACTGAAGCCGCAGAGACAGAGAAACATTCACTCTGTTTGCAGAGTCGATGGTATTTTCTTCTTGTTGAGTAAGACCAGTGGAGCTCACAGTGGATAAGATAATGTTGGCRTCTCCTCAGTCTGGTAAGCATCAGGGGAGGAAGACAAAAAAAAAGTCAATGTGTGCCCTGAGACAAAGATTTCTCTTAACAAAACAGATTCAGCACACTTTAATGTCTGCTGACTGAGTTACAGTGCTAGCGGTACATTTGACATTTTATGTGTGAACGCAGATATGCGTGTTTGAACAAGTTTTTCATGTTTGCAAAAATGTCTGACAGGGTCTTGGACCATTTTGTTTGACTAATGTTTGTTTATTTTGTTTGGAGATGGAAAGTGAATATCCACAGATCAATTATTCTGCAATGCTCTGGCCTCTGTTAGAATCAGATTTCTACAACCCGCTCATGCATCCAACTTGATTTTGCAACCACGTTTCAAATTACCTGCAGAACAGTCACACACATACTGTAAATTTTGGTTTGTTTAGGAGCTTCTGTGTTTTTTTCCAGTAGCTCTTCAACATGACAGTTGTCTTGGGTGGTTTTAAAGTTTCAGAATCTACAGTTAAGTCACCTTGTTGGTTTTAGGTTTGCAATAAAACGAGTGGTTGACAGCTCGTATGGATTCCTTACATTGAACGCAGCGTGAACACCATCTCTTGATGACAGGCAGAACAAAAACAAATGCCTCAGTGATATTTTACAGATCTGCACAATGCAGACCCATTTACAGTAAAAGTTATTAAAATTCACCTATAGTGAGACATTTAGCAGCTCACCGAACTTCCTGTGATTTCTAATTAAACAAACCATGCCAGTGTTTTCCTTTTCCACTATYAATAATGCCTTGAACAATTAAAACCCAGGAAATGTCACTTCTGACAGATTCAGATTCAGCCACAAACATTGGAGCCTTGTTGTTATGGTAAACCCTATTTATACAGCAGCATGCAGTGCATTGTGTACTCAGCTGTGCAGTACACACAGATTGCCATTAGAACACCTTAGAACATGTCAATCTAAATGTAATGAAGTGTCAGTTGGCTAGTGGCCAATTGGATCCTCACACTCAGGCGATGACAGACAAAGTCATACAGTATGTTCAGGTTTGTGCTCAGAGAGGCTTTGATGGAATGTTAGAGCTTATTTTGTTCCTGCATGGTGAGCCTGGAAGACCACAGACAGATAC
>NW_013952419.1:2954819-2956223 GCF_001266775.1 Austrofundulus limnaeus
ATTTAAAGCCAAGAAGTGATTTGAAACATCTGTGCAAACGCAACACATTTCCCTTTTTGTTTTATTTAAAGAAGAGACAGTGTCAGTTCAATAAATCCTAGATTAAAAAAATAAAACATCAAAACATATTCAAAGTGGATTCAATTATCATTTTTATTTCCTTCCTTTCATCTCAGTAAATGTTCTCATTATAAAGTTTGTGGCGTGGTGTCATGAAAATGCAAAAAATATACAAATATCAGTCCGATTTGCTGATACTGGGCTACAATTTGCAAGTTATCTGCAAAGTGCGAACAGATAGCATGAAATTGTTTCTTAAAACTTTGCTATGCAAGGCTGCAAGCAATATACATTATTTTAAGGACTGCTAATATTTACTTAACATTGTTTTTGTCAAATTAGAAACTTGTTGCCCTCGATACTAACAAGTTCTGTTGGAGCCTTTGCTTCTTTACATTTAGTTTATTCTCATTTAAACTGTCTTCTTTTCTAAAATGACAAAACAATGTCTGCATGAAATATGTACATTTTAAAGACCACATCAGGACAACCCAGAGAATTCAAAACAGAGTTAGACAAGCTGCATTTGACCAAGAATTTGTTTTAGCAACTGACTGTAAAATCCCTCATTTAGGACAAAAATTAGGAAAAACAGCAAATTAAATGAATWACTGTGGAAACAGCGGGAACTCGTCGCAAAATGTGCAAAGTTCATTGTTTTTTTCCCAGTGAAAATCAAACACGAAATGACAMAAAATAAATAAAACGCATTTTGCAAAACATGTGGTTCCGGGGGGAACCGCAGCCCTCAGCAGACGAACTGCTTAACATGGGAAAACATCCAAGCATCTTTTTTTCTTTCTTTTTTTTACCTATAAGCCAAGATCCACTCATTGATGGGTTGTGTAAGGGACTGACTCCCATCCACAGCTGTGAATTATTATGTAAGGGAACGGAGCCATCACACACACGAGGCCAGCACTAACTGGACCTGACCAGACTGCTTTTGGCCCGCTCACTATTCACACTATGTCACTCTGAATGATGAAGCAGCAAGAGAGGGGACCACAAGTCAGCATGGAGAGAGCAAGCAAAGTATGTGGCCTAATCTGAACTGGAGAGCCCATATTTTACTGAATTAATTCATTCAGCAAAAGTATGTATTTATGCAGGGATGTCACTAGGTTTTTAAGGACAAGGGGGACTTAGTCCCTAGGAGACGCGCAGAATTTTTGTATATTATATGTATGTATTGTGTGTGTGTTTATTTATTTACAGGTGCTGGTCATAAAATTAGAATATCATGAAAAAGTAGATTTATTTCAGTAATTCCATTTAAAAAGTGAAACTTGTATATTATATTCATACATTACATACAAACTCATATATTTCAAATGTTTATTT
>NW_013952419.1:2957406-2959540 GCF_001266775.1 Austrofundulus limnaeus
CCAAAATAAATTAGGGGGGCTTTAAAATATTTTAGGGGGGCTCCAGCCCCCTTAAAATAGGCCTAGTGACGCCACTGTATTTATGCAACACTGACATCTCTTACTGTGGTAAAAGTATCCATGGACGAAAGTAACAAATGACTTTTAAGTGACTCCCTCCTTGATCTTTATAGGTTTAGCGTGGTTCAGTTATGTAAGATTTCTTCATATAAACACAATTTAAAATAAAACCTGACCTGAAACAGCTGATTTAACTGACCCAAATTGCTTTCAAATACATCATCATTTACACATTACAGACTAACCAAATAAGTCACATGTATTATATGTTCATTATTGAATTTATTTTACTTAAATCAAAATGCAGCTTGATGCATTTCTCTGTAACCTCTGATTGATTGATTGATTGATTTTTGTGGTAACAGTTACAGTTTATGAGATTATAACTTCATTTTATTTCTGAACAGACACCTCACTTCAGACAGCTTCATACTTTAAACTTTTCATCAGAGACACATTGGCAAAATAAGGTTCTGCAGTTCTTAAAATAAATGCAAAAACTGCCTTTATTTCATGTTTTGGTAAAGTGTTTGATATTAAAATATTAAAAGTCTGTGTTTCTTTTCTCTTGGTTTTCGTAGTGTTTTCCTGTGAATTTCTCTGYGTTGCTCCCAAGCACACCTGAGCCTCGTGTTTCCTACACAGGTGTCTCCAATTAGTACCTCGTTTACTCACCTTTATACTGTATTTTGTGGCTTGTCTTCACTTTCCTGCTCATTCATTGTGCTGTTTTTCCTCAGCCAGTGCGGTGGCGAGTTTTAGTTTTAGAGTTATGTAATTTGTTTAATTTAAGTTTTTTTCCCCTGAGCTATTTGCCTGTACCCTGGTTGGTCTTGCTTTCACCTCACAGATGTTTGTTYTACTCTATGAATCCTCCCATGGGATTTAATAAATAGTATTTATTAAATACACTTAATTATAATAAATGAAAGAGCACTAGATTTGAGACCTTGACGTTTTTGATGCACACTGCCTAAAGTTAATTGTTGTTCTCGTCCATGGGCATAATTTGCAGAGGGGGCGTTATGACCCCCCACAATAATTTGATCCACAGTACCAGGTAAATATGTCCTCATGGAAAATTGAGAAATTTCGATATGTTGTATAATACATTTTAAAGATATAAAATACTTATTACTTTTGGAAAACATGGAGAAAAAAGTAAGCCTTTTCTTAATTGTTGAACTGATTTGGAACAGAAAAGTTAAGTAAATCACAGTAAAATCATTACAATGCATAGTAACCCCCAAATATCCTGCATTGTTTGACAAAAATAAATGATTCAATAAATTAATAAATGGGCAGAGAGCATACCCCCCCTCCAGACTTCATTATAATATATGAAAGAACACTACATTGGAGATCTTGACATTTTTGATGCACGCTGCCTGAAGCTAACTGTTACTCACTTCAAGTTGTTAAACAACTGTTGGCTTGAAAACAACACATTTGTCATGCGATCCTTCTGATAGCTTTCACAATGTGATAACCTTTATTTTCATGCAGACTAGGATTAATTTATTGAGAAAATTGAATTCAAACGACATTTAAGCAAAAACTTATAGTGCGTATTCCAGATTACAGTATCAGTGGGATTAAGCTCTAAACTGTTTTCTGGCCAATTCATTTGGTAAATATTATCATCTAGCTTTGAGGATCCCTTGTTTGTCTTATAAACCCATTTAGTCTCTGCCTTTCATTTTCATGGCAAGTTAAACTAAAAAGCTGAATTCTATAAACATGATGAAAAATACTATATTCCTCAAGATGTCACAAATTAGCCTATCTCTAATTAAAGCAACATTAAATTAAAACAATCTTGTTTGTGCTGTGTAGTCTAAACCAATGTTTCCCAAAGTTGGGGTCGGGACCCAAAGTGGGGTCCCAAAACATCAAGGTGGGGTCCTGAAATGATTTTCGGTATTAATTACATTTTTGCCTTAGTTGTTACAAAGGAGTGAGGTTAGTGTATTTAAAATGGATAAATGTAGTATAAAAATATTGTTACTTTGCCCATGTTTTGTTGACCTGATACAAATGTTTATCATCCAAAAATAGTTGGGGGCACATGTGT
>NW_013952419.1:2959638-2962589 GCF_001266775.1 Austrofundulus limnaeus
ATGTAATATTTTCCCTATAACTATTACAAAAACACAAAAAAGTATAAATAAGTATTTATATTTGTGTATAAGCTGTTTAGATTGTCAAAAAGCCTGTGTTTTTAGCGTTAACAAAGTTTGTGTACTCAGACCAGCAACATTTGGGGTCACACATTTTTGGCATGGATATTTTGTGGGTCAGAAGATAAAAAGTTTGGGAACCACTGGTCTAAACAGTTTCTATTGAAAACGGCAAACCTTTTATTATTTTTCAACCACACATGAACTTTTTTTTTGCAGCTGTCTGTGTGGGACACTGATGATGACATGCTTGACCATAATCTGTGTACGAGGTGATCAGAGCTTGTTTACTGTGCAAAAAAAAGAAAACGCTTTTTGAACAATTATGCATGTTTACCCGAATAGAAGAAAGCAGATGTGCAAACAGACATTGAAGCCAAATACAGGAGTGTTGTCAAATTTTACTTTTGAATGTGCTGGCAGACTTTTTATTTCTATAAAGTGTATATGTACATAATGTAAATGGGAAAATCTTTTATTTTCTTACTGTTCAAAACTCCTACAAAATAAATAGGATAGTTTCAAAAACACTTCCAAGCTAGATCTGCTTCGATGTGGAAAGATCGGCTTGTTGTCCAAAACACAACCATAGACAACGGCAGGTTGAGTTTCACGTCTGAACTGGTCCCTTCTCGAACACAAACCTTGGAAGCTTTGTCTGGCAGCAAAAAGAGCAAAAAGTTGGACCATTGCAGAGTTCAAATGGTCGTGTTTAAGACGTGAAGGAGACAGCTGGGAACCTGAAGACTCCTCTGAACGTTTGCGTTTTACATTTCCACATTTGTTACAGGGAGTGTGCTCCAACGCCTGTGGGGAAAATGGTTTTCAAAACAAAGTCTTGAAACGTGAATGGCTTCATCAGCAGTATCACTAATTCATTTTCACACATCACAAGCTCAACATCAAGAGCTACTTGGGGGTGTCTGATGGATTTCATTTTTTAAACGGGCCCRCTTTTTATGTGGAAACCAGCAAAGAACAGATGAGAGACAGTTCAAAGTTGAAAGGAGAAGACGCACTGTGAGGAGCTGACGAGGGTGATTTAAAAGAACCTGACTTTGGCTCGTCAGACCTCACAATGTTTCAATTTTCTTGAAACGCCAGAGACAGAGTCTGTATTCAGCAAATGACAATGTTTTGCTCTCAGTTGGAGTTYGAATTATCTCCCCCTGTTTTGCCTCGGCAAGACTTCTGTTTTCATTTTTAAAAGTCTTACTCAGTCTATCTTTGTGGCTTTTCGAGATCTTCACAGTGACAGCTGTAATTATCGCTGACAACTCTAAACAAGATAGACATTTCCAGCATACAAGGAAAAGAGTTTCTCCTTTGAGGACATCAGTGGAGAAACACTGGATGAAATTTATGTAGGAAAAAGTGTCAAAGTGTACAACTTTTAGGATTTCAGAAGATTATCCTTCTAAAACGCCAAWGGTTTTCTCTTGCTGCTCTTGACTTTTTTAAAACCTTTTTTCTATTGTATTTCTTTTAACTGTGTGGAATTTGTCCCAAAATGAGTAATTTTTTTAACAAATGGAGCATCTCATATAGGAACTCTTGAGAGTAACTGAGATTTTCTCATTTGAGTCTCTTTGCTATTACTTAAAAGAAACAATTAAACAACTGTTCACAAAACTATTGTGTGTTGATTTTTGTGTATGATTGCTCAGGGGTGGCAGATAAAAGGTTTTGGTTTGTGRTATTTTGGAGCACTGTGTATTTCAATATGAATAAACTGGTAAAMCATTTTTACATTCTTAACTGAAGCTGGTTATTAGATTGTTTCTACTTTTTTTACTTTATTATTTCACGTGAGAAAACGGACCAGCTTAATATATTCAAAAATCCATTGCCCAAACAAATCACACACTCTAGTGTCTTGCTAGACAGTATTGACTTTATCATGGCATACATTTGCTGTGGTATCATTAGCTTGTCCAAAGACATGTTTATTTCTGTCCAGAACTGCAATACTTTTAATCCAAGAGTCTTGGCCAGAAGAGCTTGGCCCAAGCTTCTGTGTTTATAATAGAGTCAAACCACTACACCAAACCCTCTCCAACACATCCCAAAGATTCTCAGTGGGGTTAAGTTCTGGACTCTGAGTTGGCCGGTGATGTCTTGTGTTCCCTAATACAGTCTTTCACAATTTGAACTTGATAAATCCTGGCAGTACCAACTTGGAAAATGTCTGTGTCATTACAGATGAAGTAAAAATCCTTTGATGGAAAAATCTGGTCATTTGGTACATTCAGGTGGTCAGATGACATCATTTCTTGGCCAGTTGATGTTACTGAACTTGATCTGTGTCTGAAACGCCCCACAGACTTGGATGAAAGCTTTAGGCGTAAAGATCCACTGCATTTTCAGCTTTTCAAACTTTAATGCGGCTCATCTCTTTGGGTAAATCTGGACTCATTAGACCACTTTCCATGCCATGACCTCCCCCAAACAGCATAAACTCTTGGCTGGGGACCCCCTTTGTAAATCTACAAACAACACTACAAAATATGTAGCAAAATAGCAACTTTCAGAACGTTTTACTCACTTTTATTCACCATTCTATAATTATTACATTTGTATACCACAATAATTTTACTACCACATTTTTAAATATTGTGCTGTATCCCGTCTGAAAAGCAAACTTTTCAACAAATCGTTGACAATGAGAACAGAACAAAAGAAATCAAACCTCTTTCACCTCTCTTAAATAATGTTTCAAAATATTTTTTATACATTTTCTTCTGTTCCCAAACAATTTTTATAAGTTGGAGACAATACAGGAAAAATATATTTCAACTTGTAAAGTCCCAATTACACAAAGCCAAACAACAATATTTTAAAAATCAAATTATTTCAGCCAGTAAGAATCCAAAAATATTATGGGAAATGAT
>NW_013952419.1:2964444-2973630 GCF_001266775.1 Austrofundulus limnaeus
GTTTTATGTGCTGCAGAACAGGAACCTGCTGTAAAACAGCAATTATGCTGAGTCAGGCTTGATTTTTAATAATATTTTCCTGTTAAATAAATAAATCAAATCAAATCAACTGATTACAGATTTGTTTCTCCCCAAACACGTGACCTTGAAAAGGCTGTGGAACCAAATTCCTCCTGGTGTTTACATCGACTTAAGTAAGTTTTACTGCTTGTCTTTTCTTTATTGTATCCTTGGTAAGTTATTTATTAAACTCTGCTTTGCTCTGTTTGTTTGTTTGTTCCTCCTGACTTGAACTTTCTAAAACAGGCTTGCAATTTTTTTACTAACCACAAAATAGATCATCAGATACGTTTGTTTAAGGAATGTGAGGTCACTCACTGCATCCATTCTGGGCAAATAATTTTGGTCAGCCTAACAGGCTTTTTGGATCAAAACTTTGCAGGAAACGTTTAAACTTACAGGAGCGTGGAATGAAATATCTGAATAGATTTGGTGAACAAAGAATGGGAGAGCATCAATTCAGAGTTGTAGTTTTTACTGTGAAAGACTGTTTTTTGGGTTTATGCACCTGTAGAAAACTCTCTCTTCATTCTTACCGTTTAAGGGGAGAGACACTGCTGAAAACTTGAACAAATGCCTAAAAATTAAAGCATGGGGTCATTCAGTGAACAACTGTAATCTATCTTTTTACAGCTGACATTCAGTCATCCATCTTGTTGATTTATGTCAACTGTTTCCATTTTCTTCAAGTACTGTTTCTTTCCAAAAATAGATTAGGCCATAGGTCATTTACCGGTACATGAATAAAATCTCAGTTTCCTACTGAGATTTGAAGTTTTACATACAGGCCATTAACAACATGCGTCCATTTGCTATGGCATTACTTTTGTGCCCCCAGYACATGTGCCAAAACACATTCATATCGATTTGTGCTCAAATCAGCACCACTGTGCGCTCGAGCTGGTGGCACAAAAGAAACGCCATATTTTTTTTATTTCTGCTTCACTGTGTAGGGTCTCGAGTCATGAGTGGAGATCACCGTTCAGACTTACCACTTAATCTGATTTAGAGAAAACCCACCATACAAACCCCAGACAGAGAGGTCGAAGCCAAATTTTGAGGTTCAAGTTTTGAATCTGCTGTGAGGTAAGAACTTTTTGAATGTTTAACATTTTTTTTTTCTTTCTAATGCATTTGTGTTTTACATCAAAGGGAAAATGCATGTTTGGACAGGCCATGGGGGAGAACTCAGGCGTGAGTTGTTTCATTACTTTCACACTTTTCTCCAAGGCAGTATCATTGGTTACTGTGATTATAGAAAGTTAGAAGGTAACGGTAAACAAATGCCAAAAGTCCCACCTCCATCACCCACAGAGAGGAAGAACACACCTGAGGTTATYAGATGAATGGTGGGAGCATAAATCTTTGTGTTTTATCAAACTGTGAAACATTTGTGGTTTCACTGACTTGGCCAATAGTTTTGACTATTAAAAGTAATAATTTTACTGCTAGCCAAAAACATACAAAACTAATTTACTAAAGTTTGACTTTTAAGATGTTTTTCTGTCAGTTTTTCTCATAAAAATAAAAAAATAAAAAACATTAGGTCATTCRATACCATATGCTTATCCTACAATAGCTTTAATTCAGATCAGAAGGGACCTAAACCTCTTTCATATCCTTGATCTCATCACAGAGYCATAAATCATCCGTTTAGCAAAACTGCTGGGCGAGACATGAAAGGAACAACGTCTGATGAAAGAGAAGTCTGAGCAGAGATTCCACAGAGCAGAGAGTTGTGAAGTCTGGACGAGAGGAAAAGCTGAGCTTCGAGCTGCCTCGGGCTAAAGAGGATCAGTTTCCCAGCAGGATCTGACCCAGTTGGTAAACTGAGGAACATTCAAATCTGTCCATCCACCTGGGTTTTCCTCATGAAGCCTGAAGTGTTAAACTGGCTCAGTGTTTATGAAACAGTAACTTTTGCTGAGTGGATGATTAATTTTACACGTTTTATACTGGAAAAAATCTTGGAATTATTTATTTTTATTTTATGTTTTATTCTAATTACTGTTTTGATTTTTTTTGCAAAATTATGCAACTGCGTTCTTAATTTGCTGAAATTTTGCAAAAATTTTCACTAAAAGATTTTGTGTTAAACCTCCTGGGAGCTCGATAAATGACCCTTGATAATTCTTTAAAGATTTCAGATTGTATTTCTGATAACTTTTATTTAAACTAATTAATAGATTTTTTTTTTGTTCTTTATAATTTCACTGCAGTAAAAATCATTAAAAGAGCTGCTGGTTCAGTTGGTAACACTGTCACTTCATAGCAAGAGGTTCTCTGATTCAAATTTTGTGCAAAGGTTGCAAGCACAGGTTTTCTCTGGTTTCCTCCCTGTCTAAAACATATGCACATTAAATTACTTGGTGATTCTAAATTAACCTTAGGTGTGTGTGTATGACTTTTTTTTGTTTACTGTTTTCTGCATCCCACCTCTGACTGCTGGAAACAGACACTCTTCCCTCTGGAACACTGAGCAAGATGATGCAGGCTCAGAAAATCAGTGAGAGTGATTTGGCACAAATGTTTCAGCTTAATGAAGCCTAATCACAAGTGAATTTTGGCTGTGCGTGTAAAATGTGTCACTCTTTGATACATCTAACAGAGGAACACGYATATCAGACAAGCACAGCTGTAATATGTGAACTAACCTTTTCACCTTTTTCATGATAGAAAAAGATTTTACCTCTACCAAGGTAAAGAAAAAAACTGAGGCTGCATTATGACCATTTTATTATTGTTTTAATAACAAAAAACAACAGAATCCTGGAAAAAAATGTTTAGAAGCATTTCCAAAGGATTTACCCAACGTCAGTTAAGATTGGGGATACTTATATAAAAACAAATTCAATTTTTGGTCTTTGTTATATTTTTCTAAGGCATATTGTGTTTGTAACTTAAGAAGTTCATWTAACATTAAAATCAAATCAAATATATACCTGGGCTAAATTCATTTGGCAGCTTTAAAATCATATTTCTTATCAGAAGTCAAAATATACGCTACAGAAAAAAATATAAAATGTAAATTAAATTGGCAATATCAGCTCTCATTTTTAGAGCCGTTTAAATTGTGACTTAATGAGTGAATTGAAAGGAAAAGGGGAATTCAGGAATGCATGAGATATATTTGAGTGGACATGTAGGCTTGTGGTTCATGATATTTGGAATTCTGTATTTAGCTTTAATGCTTTTTAAAGCCAGTCATTTTTCATCTGTTAGTCAAAAAACGAAAAAAAAAAAGACAATCATTCTTCCTGCAGTCAAATGCAATAATGATGATGACATTTCTGGATTCCATAGAGAGATCTTGACCGAGTCTCTGGTCTGTGGTTTAACACCGTTTCTTTGACATGGAGGTAACACTTTCCGTTGTTGAATTCACAGCCGTTATTTTAGGTGTGTGGGCTAAATGCCCCCTTAATCCTCCCAAACAATYGTGGTGGAAAGTGGGCAGAGGAGTGAGGGAGTAAAATTGTCACCAAGTTGGAAAACAAAGGACATGTGTTCACTCTTTGGCCTTGTCTGTGTTTTGTTTGGCTGAGACCTTGTGCTATATTGTCCCACAAAGCTGTTCCTGTCAGACTTTATTCCTGGCGTTCCCTCATCCTCTTTCTAACGTGTGTGTTTTTGGCTCAAATACACACTATCACACATGGCATGGCTCTGTTTCCTGAATAAGTACAGCTCAAAATCCAAGGTTTGCCCTAACAAAGACCCAATCAGAAGCTGGCAGCAGTCAAAGCAAATATAAATATTTCCGGAATCATTTTAAAACTGATGAGTATAAAATTTCCAGAAGACAGACTTGCTAACCTGTTGTGCTCTTCTTTACTGTATTATCATATATCATGATCAGTACCTGAAGCCCTCAGGACCAATTTAAATCACAGCTTATCATTTAGTTGTGACAGCAGAATTAATTTCCTTCTCAAAGTGAACCTCTAAAGTTTGTTTGAGCTTGCAGGTTTTATTGCACGTGTTTTAAAAGGTTTACAGCTCATATTTGCTTTGTGCTTCACTTTAAAGTGAATATGTCTCTATTGTTTACTTCAACATTTATTTAAGTTAAAATAAATATACAGATTTTTTGTTGTTAAATTTTGATATGAACTGATATGAAGGTTTTACCAAAAAGCTACAAATCCCCCTTGTAAGATCTTGTATGTTTTCTACAATTCTCTTTAAACATAACTCACTGTTTATTCTTTGTCAGGCCTTCAAAATTATATATTTGGCACAAAAAGTAAGGAAATTAGTGTTTGGTAGATTATTCCTTTGTTGTAACAATGCTTCTAGACACCTGAGTGCCAGCTGATTGACAGAGAAGATTTGTCAAAATTTTCATGTGCACAACCCACACATACTCAGCTTTACTGCTCATCTCATGAATGCATGTTCCTTACAAACAGGGGCAGAGCCAGGGGGTGGCCAGGGGTGGCCATGGACACCACAGACAAATCTTTGGCCACCCCATTGGCCACCCTGTTGTTTAACAGTTTGAAACATTACCAAGCTCTATCACTGAAGAAGAGTAATGACAAGGAAGCGATGATTTTTTTTATATACAGAACATACCTAAATAATCTGATTTATGGTGTCAACTTTTGGACTTACGGTGACAAAGGTTTTTTTGTTTTTTTTTTGTCATTTTTTGCATAATTCTCTGTCCCTTTTGGTTCTGAGCAGACACTAAATCAGAAAAAGTGAAACGCCCCTCTAAATTCACTGTTGGTGCTTATCAATGTTGCACCTGTCCATTGGGTAAAATTAGTAATATTTTAAACATGCAGCTGAGGGTCATCTTTATTTGGCACAATTGATGTGTTACAATTAAAAATAAATCAATAAACAATATAAAAGTAAAAAGCACCCCTAAAGTCATTAGATATGATAAAAAGTGTCACAGTAATTAACCTTATCTCAGCCAAAGCAGTGAGTTTAAAACAGGATGATGGAACTAGTTTAATGAATTATCTGTCTCTGAAATAATTATTAAATCAAGTGTTTATTCATGTAGGGAAAATTATGTTTAATAACCTGTTAAAATACACCAGAATAAAGGAAACGGCATCTATTTCATTCAAAATTTTCTGGGGGAGGACCCCCAGGCCCCCCAACAGTGTGTCCCCCTTCTCCCCATACACCTTTAAAATGGTTCTGACACCCATGTTTATAAGGTAGTCACTGTCTGTATAAGGACATAAGGAAAAGACTAAAGCACAAATATCTGCAGAAAACTTTCAAGTAAAAATCATGTAATTTTACTGGCCACACCTGTGTGAGTGGTCCCAGTCTGGCCACCCCTGAGAAAAATGTCTGGCTCCACCACTGCTTACAAATGTGGCACCATTTAAAAAGCGATACTAACAGGCTTTCCAGCGGGATAAGATTTATTGCCAAGAAGCATTGTTACAACAAAGAAATAAACCAAACGCTGTTTTCCTTACTTTTTGTGCTTAGTTTTGATTCAATTATTGATTCAAGTTAATGTTTACGATTTGTTTTCAACAAAATGAATTGAAGCCATTTTACAACTAAATATGTTTTTTTACATCAGTATTGTTGTCCTTGTATCAAACTGTAACTGTCTGTTTTCAGGCTGAATTAATGAAATCGATTCATTCATTTTTATGAATTGATTTACATTTTAAGCTGTAAGTTATAATTGATTATTAATTTATTCTTGATTAATTGTTACATCCCTAATGATTTATAAAACTAAAAAAACAACTCAATTTTTTCTATTCTAGTAATTATTGGTATGAAAGTGAAAAATCAAACCAATAATGGGTTATTATTGTTCTTAATTTGCTGACTTAATTTTATCTTGATGTTGTTTGTTCTGTTTGTCATTGTTATTGGGGACTTAAGCAGTTTAAAGAGGTGCTTGAATGTTTTTTTTTTCTTGTTTTTTTTTCTAAATTTCTTTTTTTTTTCTCATCTTCTTAGTGGGTTTTGCAAGAACAAGACTCAGTTTTACTCCAACCCCAACACACGCCCACCCCCTCTGCTTGGAGGGTCTGCCAGATTTAATGCAGTTCCTGATCAAAAACTCTAAAAAAAAGCCTCATAAAGACCTCTAATGGAAGCGACCTCACAAGCTACATTAAGACTTTGCACGCTAACAAACATGAGTAAAATTCCTTTCTAAAGCTTTTTGGTCTGTCTACACTTTTTATTTAAAAAAAACTGCACATGCACAAGTGGGGCCTTCACGTGAAGTCAGACCATGATTTCCTGGAAGTACGTTCAGTGCTAGATGTAACAGAACCCTTGTCTCACTCTCAGCTCATCTCATGAACAGGCTCGGTCAGGGCTGCACTGCATCAGCTCTCAGTGTACAAGCCAAGTTTTCAGAGAGCAAATGTGAAAAGGTACCCAGAAGGATATAAAATATGCTTTCAACATCTGAAACCAACTTGGTGAAACAACAGAGTGATGTTCTCTGCTGGTGTGGCGATGACTGATCTGTTTTAAAAGAACCCTGGCCCTTTTCCCCACTAAAYACAATTTAATATTCCTGGTAAATAAAAAATTATAATTTTCTGCCAAAATGCTGCGGATGACGAGTGATTTGGCTGAAATTTGTCGACGAAGATGAAAATAAAACTTTAAAACTAGAAGAACAGAAACAAAAATTTACAAAACCATAGCTAAAATAAGCAAACGTTAGATAAATGCTAAACTTAGCAACACATTAGCTAAATGTTTGGTTAAAATTAGCGAAAGACTAAAGTTATAGCTAAAATTTAAATTAGTAGAAGCTTTAAAGTAGCATGGGAAGACAAAAAATATGGAGATTTTAAAGAGGTCAGTGTTTTATTTGTATTGAACAGATTTTAATGTATTTTTATGGGGAAAATACTTTGCCAATAAATTTTACAGTTTTGAAGTCACAAACAATAGTTAGGTTGCAACACAAAGGTTCTGAAGCAACTTTAAAGAGAAAAACAATCGTTTGAATGCTGATTCAGTTTTCACACTAATAAAGTCAAAGTGAGCATTAGTCTCCTGAGAGACACATCAGTTTTCCAAATAATGACTAATATTATTTATACTGTTTTGTCTAGCAAAAAKACACTAATATGGTTCAGGTTTGTGCTGAAAACTAGAACTAAAGGATTTTTTTGTGTATTTATTTGACTCCAAGCAACTGTATGTGACAAACGAAATAAAAAACATGTTTTCAGTAAAGTGATGCAGATGACTGGAATCTGCTATCATTACACATCAAACAAAGATAACTAAAACCAACTAATAAAATAATTAGTTTATAAAGTGCATCAGTCATTCTGAATAGAATTCTGTTTTCTTCTGCACTTGTGCTGGAAATGCAGTAATTTATGATTCATTATCTGACTCAGTCACTGTTTTTTATTTTTATTTTTTATCTGTCTCATGTGTGACATTTTAAAAAAAAGTCTTGTCACTGTAAAGGTTTATTGGAAACATGTCAGTCAAAAGTTGGTGTTATTTTTGCCTCATCATCSCTTTTATAACGTTTTTCTGTTGATCACATGCTGCCATCATGGTACGGTATTTATCTGTGTATGTGCACTTTCCCCCCTCCAGATGAAAACATCCCTCCAGCTGCTTTCCAGAGAAAAACAGGAGTGACTGCCATGTGTCTTTTGTCTGCTGCTTTTATTCCAGTGCGTTTTCATTTCCAAGGAGAGAGTGAGTCARTCAACAAACATATCATACGAACCACTTGGTAGGAAATTCATCAGGATTCAAATTTAAAAAGAAAAATGTGGTCTTTTATTCTTTAGAGAGGTGATATTTCTATGTATTGTTCTTAGATTTAAAAAAGCTTTAAGAAGTGACTACAGATGTAAACCAGCCTAAGGCTAAATCTGGTGCATTGTACATTAGAATATTGTTCAAACCGTGCTTTTTATGGTGAATGCATTTGTTCAATAATTTAAGTTTTCATACAAACCAGAGGAGATGCAGCATTAAGATGTTTTTCTTACATTTTTGCAAAAGAAAATCTGCAGTTTCTTAAGTAATTTTGTTTTATATGTATGTCTAAAAAACAATCAGTTTTTGTCATATCTGTCATTATTTATATGAAGTACAAAAGCAGAATCATTTTTCTAATTCTCAAAAGTGTTGATTTGATTGTTAGGTTTAGGTCAAGGTTCAGCCGTTTGTTTCCCTATAGGCTTTGTCTTTCAGATTACCTAATGTAGAATATAAAATAATTAATTTCCTTTAGTCTGTTTAGTTTAACAATTAAAACCTTCTGGATGATAAATTGTGTGGTTTAAATGTTTGATTATTAATGCAGCTAAAAATTTGATGCAGAGCAACAGGCTTTATTACTCGATGAGTAACAAATTCAACAGAAACTGTGTGATGGCTGCTGATTGTTGTGTTGCCACAAAGGAAATGCATCCAAACTTAAAAACCCCACGCCATGCTAACCCACTAAAACCAAACATTGTTTGATGATTTGGACAAAGTCCATTCCTGGGTCTTTTCTTTTCTCAGCCCTGAAAGCTCATATTTCATCCTCCCAACATTACCCTCCTGGTGTTTTGGGAAGATTTCCAAGCCTAACGTTCTCTCTCAATAATTCAGCAGCTCTGTTTTTCAAGAACTATTCACCTCATTTTATTTGAACGCAGCTGTGAAACAYGCAGAGTCACCAAAGGTGAACTGATCAAAATGTGGACACATGACCAGCAGAGCAGCAGGTGTTTGYTCTTCATCTACCGCTTTGTTGGTTGGTCCTGTCCCTGACAGTTTACAACATCTGTAAGTATTTACTTTGTGAATTCAAGGAACATTCCTGTTKCTTAGAATGCAATTTTTCATTTTTACTGGAATGTGAGCTACATTGAAATGCCTTTAATTTCAAGTCTGTTTGTAAAGAAAATGGCTTTTTTTTACTTTTGTTCGCCATATATAGATTTTTATGTAGAAATGCATTGCATTTCATCAGACTTTTGTCTTTAATCTGTTTTCCACTTTTCTCCTGATCAGTTTCTCAGTCGTTTGAGTCAGAAATGTCATCTTTAATGAACAAAACACTCAGTTTTAGTCTCTTTTGATCACAGCACTTGTGTGTGTGTGTGTGTGTGTGTGTGTGTGTGTGTGTGTGTGTGTGTGTGTGTG